>NC_064642.1:732395569-732698599 GCF_023864345.2 Schistocerca serialis cubense
ATGAACAATAAGTATTATAAATAATAATTTACTACTAAACTTGTTTAAATTTTCAGTAACAAACTGCATTTATATTAGAATTGTAAAATTATTTTATTTTTATTTATCCAACTGTTGTATGAACTGTCAGTTACCAACCATTTAACATATACCTCATTATCTATTTTTTTCAAAACTTTGTCAATAAGATAAACATACAGATAATTAATTTTCAACAGATCATTTCACAAATAAATGATAATGGTTAATAAATATTTGCATCCATTATTCATTTCAATATAACTTTAAAATTACCAGAAACCATTTCAATGTCATCAGATTACCATAAATTATCGATAATAAGATATATTATAGGTCTTCTTTTATAATTTTTTTCTCATTGGTTTTGTAATTCACCAATAATTTCTTTGCAAGTATTTAACTGTCTTCATCCTATTACCTAAATTTTTTAGTGAGATTACTATATTACGTTTTACCAATTGAATAAAGACATTCTATTATTTGTTTTCCATTTTTAGTATTACACTGTCAGGATTGTGTGTTTGAGTAGATTTTTACATTAAAGATTACATGTGTTTGTCCATTTACACAGAAAAAAAATTTAATAAAATAAGATCTGTTATTGTTCTGTTCTTCAATCACCATTTAATGTAAAAGTTAATCGGCAAACATCAGTAATTCACCTCAAACAGGTATAGCTCTAACTGACAGATTTAGAGACAAAGGTATTAAATCTTCCTTTTTCATTTCAAGTGATGAACTCAGTTGGATATGAAATCTCCAATTCGTCATCATTGCCTGTTTTATCTCTATTTCATAGTTAGTGGAAGACAAATCATCATCTATATTGGCCTGAAATAAAATAATTCACTTAATTTTGTATTTGCACACAAACTTGTAATAAATATTTCATCACCCGTAAGAGAATCGAATTACAGTTTTTGTTTGTCACAGCATTTTTCTGAAGCTCTCTGAACTGATTTAGGTACAAAGTCAAATCAGCCACTGAGAAGTAATGTTTAGAGGCTTCATTTTCCATATCTAGGTTACATCTTTTTTCTTCTTATAATTCTTTATCAGCATTTTTCCTGTTTATTACTTAATTTGCTATGGGTGCTGAACCCACAGCAAGTGAACCAATATGTGGTACATATTTAACTTCAGCCAGTAGTTATTGTAGATTCCTCTTTCATGTTTTGATAATCCACAACCATCTTGCTTTCTTATTAGATATTCAGTAATTGAATTCACGATGGGAGTACATCACATAGTGAGTGAAATTCCACCAGTTTGCTATCTTCATTTCTTCTTTACGATCTGTTAAGAAATTATCGATATTATTTAGCTGTTCAGTATTTAATTTAACTTTAATCGATTTTGTTTGTATTTTGTCACTTGAAATTAGTGTATAAACGATACTAAAGTCATTCGTTCAGGAAGATTAAAAATTAATAAGGAATTTTATAAACCTCATCCTTTATCACCAATTATCTTTTTCTATAGATTATTTCTGTACTGCAGTTGAAATTAATTCTTCACCTATCGAAATATCATTAGAATACACCTTCTCTTCTGCAATTCATTGAAGTTCTTTTTCAGTATGTTTTTACAAGCGTTGTCGAATGGATTAATTCCTTCATTACTTCTAGGATATCTTCCTTCTAACCGTCTTCCAGCACCATAGTAACTACAACCAGGAATATGTAATTCAAAACGAAGTGTGTCATTTAATGTACTATTATGCCCTTCACCATACTTTTCCTATTTACAAACCTTGTGAGGAAGATTATTCAAAAATCTAATCAAATTAGGAATTCCGTTTGGATTATTATTAATAAAATCACTAAATTTATTTATTAATGCTTGTGTCGTTCTAACTTTCTCACTGCAATAATTTTTATTTGCAGTTAATTCTTCACCATTAATTACCAATATTCTATTGATTAAATCGCTGACATCATTCATTGAATCATAATCGATTGATTTTTATGGTTATTTTTTTAATTAAAGTGCCACCAACTTTTCCATGTACACTTGAATCTAAATTGATGGGTAATTATTTGGGAAAATAAATATTGACAATTTCTTTTATCAAATATTTACATTCTTTACCTTTATTTGGTTTTATTTTAGTCTGATTATTTTCACTATATACTATGCCTGAATTAAACAACATATCAGCATAATTTGGTAAATCAATACAACCAAAATGTTGACTCATATAGATAATAGTTATTAATTAAAATGGCATCAATAACTGGATGGTGGTCATCGTTAAATATATTTTTTATGTTCTTTGTTGTTTTCCAATTGTTCATACTCTTCCTTTAATTGTTGATTTTTTCTAGCTTTCCTAACGTCATCTGGGTCACATTTTGTAAACATTTATTAAGGATCAGGTGTCAGTAATCACTTAGATTTTAAGTTAATTATTTATGTCCGTTGCTCATGTTCAATGTTTACAGTTAACTTTCATTTTCAATGTTTATGTTTAACATTATTTTTCAATGTTTAAAAAGTTCTGAATCTTTTGTCTGTATTCACCATTATATATATTTCCTGTCATATCTATTATAATTAAATTGAATTTATCATCATTCCAACATTAATACACATCTCTCTAAAATCGTAAACTTCTAAGTCTCCACTGACAAACTCGTGGTAAATATGATCGATCCTTGTATAATTCCTCCTGAAAATTTTTAAGAAACTTAAATTAACTCAGTCTAACTATATTGCTATTGTTAAATGTGTCTGAATTTAATAAAAACAATCTATTACATTGTGTATACCTCTAGTAAAATATTTTCTTAGTATATCCTGATTTTCAAGAATGAAATCGTCAAAAATAACAACTGAATTGTCTTCACACTCATCTAATGGAATAATTTCTTCACTATTTTCAATAAAAGTAGTGATTCTTTTCTGGATTTTATCTTCGATCGACTTTTGATAAATTGTTGTGTTTTGGTGGATATTAACTTTTAAATTAAACATAGAAATGCTTAAATCTACTCCATTCCAACCATCCAGGAGTTATAATCTAATTATCGATCATTAAGATTGTTTTTCGATAGTTGCTGGGTCGTACTGCTGGACATCGAACTGAATTCGATGAAAGTTAGACTGTATTTATTTTTCAGTTTCCTCCTTACGATTCTTATTTTCAGCTCCTACTCTGTTTCCTTTTATTTACGTATTTCTTGTTAATAATAAATTACTCAACTGAATGGAACGTCATCGGATCTGAAGAAAAGATTAACCATTCCAGTAAGAGAAAATGTGACCTTAGTTGTTTTTTACTCAACATTCTTAGCATCAAATTCTATGTCAAAAAATTATACTTTACACTATGATGGAGAAAGAATAAATATGCCTGTCAGTGAGTATTCTTTGAAAACCTTGGAAGATTTTATTCATTCAAAACACCTAATGTTGTTATTGACAGCGATGTTAAATTATACATGGATGAAGAAGATAGTATTGCACAAATTTTAGCTTTGGATATTCAAATTAATGGATACAATCAAAAACCGATTGGTAATATTTTACTGAAAATACAATCATTGGAATTAATGTATATAAATTTTAATCAGTATGATATAATGTTTGTTAAACATACTGAGCATTTTCATCAAGAAATTAATATTGTCTCTTCATTTAAACCAAGTGCAGAATAAGGAGGACCAATATTACATGAACCGAATTATGCTGTTAATATTCCAAACTTTTATACTGTTCAACATTTAGTAATTGCTGTAACAGATGAGAATGACGATTTCATTAAATTCAACAGTTCACCTGTTACAGTTATGTTACTGATAAGTAAATAATTTTTTCCTTAGTAAGTCATGAACAAATTCTAGACTTGCAAGTTTTACTCATTTCCAGTTCATGGTAAAAAGGAAAAATGATTTTAACATTACAAACAAGGAAACATAAATTACTTTTAATATTGAAGATGTTTGCATTCATCCTAATCATTCATAACATTGTGTGACTTTCAGTGTTATTAGAACCAATCTGTTACAGATTATACAATATGTGACAAAAAATTCAGTAAAAACTAATTGCTAATTGTTTGGTAAAACCGTTCGACATTATCACAATAAAAAAGGAAACAATTTCTCTCTGGAATAGAACATCTGTTTATTTCATCATCAGCTGTTATTCTGTTCACTTAGAATCTGGCCAGTAGGTTAACCATGGATGGACATATTCTTAACAATGGTAAAGTAGAAGTAAGACAATGAAGTACCTTATCCATAAAAAATATTTGCCAGATTTTTTTAAGAATTCTAAAGAAACAACAATGGGAGGTGATTTAACAGTAACTTTCGCTTGGAGTTCAAATATTGGTGATTCTGTTCTTAGATGGGCTGATCATAATGAAGCTGTAGTTGAAGATGCAACTACACTTCCTAAGGAAGGAAAAATAGTTGTGGAATCGATGGAAATCCGTGTTATAGTCGCACTTCAACGAGAACAAGAAAGACTCAAAATTCCGAGAAGTCCAATTTATTCCCATGGAACATAGACCTCAGAAATTGCTAGATCACATGGAAAAAGAAATTTGGAACCAGATATCACATGTTATTGTAATTCTGCAAAATTTTTATGCTGTATTTTATTTTCATTTTCTGAGTGAAACAAAAACATATTAATTTAATTGACTCTTCTGTAGTCGATCATATTAAACTTCATAATGCTTATGTAAAGGACGCACAAAATAAAAGTTTATCTCGAGAGTTATGGAGTCTTGATCGACCAAATAACTATCTGACAGATTATTAACGTTTTTGCGTTAATAAAAGAATAACACAGATGAACAACTATGTAAATGCAGGTCCACAGAATTTTATTGAAAATGATCTTATCTGTGTAATAAATATGACTAGATGAATGAGCATTTGGACTGAACAAAGAGCAACAATGATATTATGCGTTACTTTTAACAAAAACATTCTGAATAATACACTTGGCTAAGTAATTGTGAATAGTAAAAAGAATTTATATTACAGCTCACAACACAGAATATTAGCTGAAAATTTTGAAGCTGGAAAATTTGGTATCTTGCTAATGAAATGACTTCTGATTTTAATCATAGTAGGTTTGCAACTTAGGAAACACTAAACTGATTATCAGAGGTAGGCCATAATTTCCGTTGAAACATTGGTTTTGTCACAAAACTCATATACATACTGTCTTGCCCTTTGAAAGATGTACTTTCATATTTGAAATGGGAAAGACTGCTTTCACAGAACACATACATCGAAAATCAAATGTATGTGACTATAAATTAAAGATTACGAGCTGAAACATTAACAAGAAGGAGTATTTTGTTTGAAACCAAAGACAAACGTGTCTCACCTTTCATGGAACACTGAGCTACATACAGGGTGTTATGGGTACAAGACAAGAATTTTTTATTGGCGACTGAGGACAGTATTGTGAACAACATAACATCAGTATTCACTTCATCTGCAGACTAATAATGACAGCTGTTAGGAGTAGTATGTATTTATGATTTGAGTACCTCCAAGTACATGTGACAAGAGAAAGCCATTACACCATATTTTCCCTTGGCCAGGAGGTCTGATGTTGAAGTGTGCTGCAGTTACAACTGTGCAGATAAAAACAGGTACTAAATTACGTGAAGTGTTTGCAGGCAGACTACTAGACACATGCTGAAGTGGGTACAATATCTGACATCAAGTATAGTAGCGGCTCTATCGTTACGAAACGAAAGTGGTTTTAAAATCACTACTGACTCACATTTACGATTTTCCAACTAGTTTAAATGATGTAGAGCGTCATCAAAGAAATCTGGGCTAATCAGTGTATTGCAGAGTGGTACAGTGAAAGATAATTTTCTTATCCAGTTTGTGTATTCACTTCACTTTTTTTATCACGTGAGTGACACGAATTCTGCCTCCATAGCCAAATGGTCAACGTGACAGATTCTCATATTGGGGTCTTTCGTTCCATTCCCAGTACCATCAAGGGTTTTTCCATTTTCATAAGACCGGACGACTCAGGGTACACTCTCCCACGAAATGATAGCTGAGGAACCACCTCATTAAGAGGTAGGCCTACAAGGGCAGACCTTTGATGGCAGGTGATGGTGTGTTGCACTGACCCAGTGCCCCTCTATATTGATGAATCTGACCTGATGAATGAATGAGAATGATCGGGCAGTCGTCGTCTGTCGAATGATTCTCAGGGCAAACATCGTGAGGTTCCCATTCTTTTCGTTTTATATGATTTGGGTAACTTGTAACATGCATGATGGCAGTAAATGTTTACACCATGTATGCAACAAGTATACTTCCCATCACACACATAGTGCTTCAGATGATAATGGTACACATGTACAAGGTCGAAAGGGATATATTTAGCTTTCAAACATAAATGAGAATACAAGTTTTTCGGTGCCATAGGAAACGATTCCATTTCCCAGTTTCCTTACTACTCCATATTGATTAGCCAGCTTTTGGAAATAGTGATAACACACTAATCCATGTCTACATTAAAACAACTGGAAGAAATAGCTCCATAGAATACAAATTCGTTCAACGTATTGAACCTTTTAACAGCAAAAATTTAACAAATTGAGTGTACGGCCACACAGGCCCAGCAAAGGCTTCTTCTGTGGCCTGGGAGGTCGGAGGTATCCAGAGGTCTTGAAAGGCAGTCATACAAAGCCAAAAAGTGAATCAGAGGCATGTCTGTCTAGTTGACATCAAGCTACAAGTGTCTATGCTGATCCATCAAGACTATGTGGATTCTACTGTGTTAGCTTTCACAAGTGCCAAGTTACTTGAAAATATTTGAGGAGGACCAGGAATAGCTGACCAAAAATTCTCCCTCTGGACAGCCATCAACCAGCCATAATGAAGAAAGTTACAGTCCTGTGCATGATGTGTTGATGTCCAATTGTTAAATGCACAATAGGTTCACTTGAGAACCATCAATAGATATTTTGTATGTTATCATGATGAACAAATCACCTTTCAAAGAGGTGCTCCAAGCTGGTCTACAAAGATTTGGTGGACAAGCCAATGGGCATTGCTGCAATGATCATTAATTAACTTTCCAAACGTATTCTGATTGAGCCTGATTTTCTGAACGATTATAAAATCGTGAGCATTTGAATATTGCCCAGAGACAAGATGACATAATTAGTATATGTATGTTTCTGGCACAGGGAGCACATTTTTAAAGTTTCCTTTTTGAAAACCATGATTTTAATTTTACTGTATACCCCATTTAAAAAATTTTCCAATAGCTATGATGAAATCTCCATTTAATTAAAAATGTAAAAGCCTAACAAAAATTACTCAGTAAAGATTTAATATTCAGTGAAGTAAATTTAGTCAGTAATTGGAAGTGATTTACCTTTATTTTGTTTGCTAGCTAGATGTATAAAATTTCATACAAAAATTTCCTCCATTTTTCTTCATTTCCTGAAAACTTTTCACTATAACGATCTGGAAGAGTAAATTTAAATTTATCATCCAAAACTACCAAAAGCTTTTGACCAAAGCCAATTACCTGAATTATAGATTTTGAAGTATGGTAATATTTATTTTTTCATTTCTCTTAATTCAGTTAACTCTTAATCATAACCAATAATGTAACTACTGCTTCCACAAATAGATTTTCAATTTGATGGTACATGTTCATTTTTTCTGCTGTATTTATATGAAAAAAGTTTAGATTTTAAAAAATTAAAATGTTTCATATGCGTTTTAATTTTTGTAAATATGGCATTTTCAAGTTTCAAAATTTTCATTTAAATTTCTGTGTTGTGAATTGTAAGTTAAAACGTAATCTTCGAAACTATTTCCTAATATAGGAAATAAACTTATTCAGTTAAAAGTGCAAAACGTTTACTATGGAAATATTTTCCATTGGTTTCTGAGTTTCACAACTCAGACCCTGTCTACATGACACTTCATGAAGACGAAGCTTAGAATTTACTAAACCACTTAATTTTAGGGGTTGGTGTCAAGTACACAAGTGAGAATAGTAAATGTTTTGTCCAATGCCCAGCTCTCTCCACCTTTGGCGACTTATGATTCCATCAGATCAATGGCCACAGCCCTTTCATCAATGTACTCATCCAGAGTTTGACAGAGAACACAGGTTGACAGTTTCTAATTATAGCTGGTATTCTAGATACCAAGTGGATTCTAATTTACTTATTTTTATCTGTGTATTTTACATATAAAATAAGCTATTTTCATCACAATATTACAGTTATTTGATGAGACGAATTGTAAACAAAACGTAAATGTCAATGACAATATCAAAATTAATGTCAGTATAGAATAATATACTTTTGAGATATGTATGTCACAACATTAATATAAGTGGAGCTTACACCAAAACCATCTGTTGGTCCATATTCAAACAACATGTGAATAAGATGGAGGTAAATGTGAGAGAGGTAAGAGGTGCAGCCAGCAAGAATGTGGGTTTGACAACAAGGAGTGTGTGTGATCATTCTATCAGCCTCAAGGCTTCATACAGAGAGGAGTTATGCAACAGCTTTCGCCTGTGGGCATCCACAAACTGTTTAAGAGATCGATTTTTGTTTATGTTCCAAACAAATTTCAACCGATCTTAAAAATTGAAAGTGCTAAAGTATTCTACATAAAAACAACTATCCACAAAAAATATAATGAATAAAATCAGAATACCTTTCATTAGTAAGATACTCATTTTCCAGTTTAAAAATTTTCAGCTAATATTCTGAGTTGTGACCTGCAAGAAAAATTCTTTTTACCATTGAGAATGACATAGCGAAGTGCAATATTAAGAATTTGTCAAAGGTGGCGCAGAATTTCATTGTAGCTTTTTGTTCAGTCCAAATGCTCAATTATCAAGTCATATTTATTACATAGATAAGATCATTTTCAATGAAATTGAATGAACCTGCATTTACATCGTTATTTAACTGCGTTATTCTTTTGAAATCGCAAAAACGTTAATAAGCTGTTAGGTAGTTATTTGGCCGATCAAGACCCCATAACTCTTGAGAAAAAATTTCATTTTGTGCATCCTTTACATAAACATTTTGTAGTTTAACATGATCGACTGCAGAAGAGTCAATTAAAACAACTAAAATACTCATTTGAGTCTGTAACCCACCACTCAGCATGGGAAACTATGGAGTGACTACAATCATATACCTCTTATTTCTGGAATAAACATTATTATCGCCAATACTCAATGAATACTGAAAGCAAGAGGGAGGAAAAATATATATCAGACAGCTAACACCATCAAATCCACATGAACATTAAAAGATATGACAGACCTCTTGTCCTGACAGGCAGTTATAGAACCTTTATGCTTGTATATAAAAAATAGAAACTTCCTAATAAACTAGCATATTTGCCCATTTCCATTAATTTTCCATTGGCAGGTGTGGAACATACCATACGGGAACATCAAAAAGTTTCCATTCAGAGGTCAAACTTGTTCCCATGTGGTATATTCCACACCTGTCAATTCAAACTTAATGGAAATGGGCAAATGTGCTACTATATTACGAAGTTTCTATTATTTTATATACCAGCATGAAGGTTCCATAACTGCATATCAGGAAGAGAGGTCCATCATATCTTGTAATGTGCATGTGGATTTTGGTGGTGTTAGCTATGTAATATATATATTTCGTCCCTCTTGCTTTCAGTCTTCATCGAGTATTGGCAAAAACATAACGATGTTTATTCTGGAAGTAAGAGATACACAACTGTAGTCACTCTGAGTGGTGGAATATAGACTTAAATTAATTTCAAATGAGGTGACAGCTACACTTTGTAACAATAACCCACATAAATTGTCATTATATTATTCTAATGTTAATTGTGTTTCCTAACGAAATCAAACATCTGTGCAATGCAGTATGATGTTCTGCCTAAAACTAAAAGTATAGACTACCATTCCTTGTTTACACTCAAAATTAAAAGTAAAGTGTTACATATCAATAACATACATTTTCCCTATGTGTTTTTGTCATAACATTGCTGACCTTAACGACTACCAATTACGATAATGTGATTTTTCAGTGCACCCAAATTAATATGCAAAAAAATGCAAGCAGTTCAAAAATAGTCAGATCTCAAGAAACTGTATATAGTATGGAGATGTATATTAAAAAGTAATATGACAAATAATCTTTTTCAATTGGGCAACATAAGTAGTGGACAGTGTCAATTCTTCCAAGAAAGAACTACATTCCAAACTTAAAGACCATAAAACAGTCACCAGAAAATCTTTCAGTGAATCTCAAGGGGCCTGATTGTTGATGATTTTTTTCGTGTTGGAGTGTTGTTGTTGTTGTGGTCTTCAGTCCTGAAACTGGTTTGATGCAGCTCCCCATGTTACTCTATCCTGTGCAAGCTTCTTCATCTCCCAGTACCTACTGCAACCTACATCCTTCTGAATCTGCTTAGTGTATTAATCTCTTGGCCTCCCTCTACGATATTTACCCTCCACTCTGCCCTCCGATGCTAAATTTGTGATCCCTTGATGCCTCAAAACGTGTCCTACCAACCGACCCCTTCTTCTACTCAAGTTGTGCCACAAATTTCTCTTCTCCCCAATCCTATTCAATATCTCCTCATTAGCTATGTGCTCTACCCACCTTATCTTCAGCATTCTTCTGTAGCACCACATTTCGAAAGCTTCTATTCTCTTCTTGTCCAAACTATTTATCGTACATGTTTCACTTCCATACATAGCTACACTCCATACAAATACTTTCAGAAACGACTTCCTGACACTTAAATCTATACTCGATGTTAACAAATTTCTCTTCTTCAGAAACGATTTCCTTGCCATTGCCAGTCTACATTTTATATCCTCTCTACATCGACCATCATCAGTTATTTTACTACCTAAATAGCAAAACTCCTTTACTACTTTAAGTGTCTCATTTCATAATCTAATTCCCTCAGCATCACCCGATTTAATTTGACTACATTCCAGTATCCTCGTTTTGCTTTTGTTGATGTTCATCTTATATCCTCCTTTCAAGCCACTGTCCATTCCGTTCAACTGCTCTTCCATGTCCTTTGCTGTCTCTGACAGAATTACAATGTCACCGGCGAACCTCAAAGTTTTTACTTCTTCTCCATGAATTTTAATACCTACTCCGAATTTTTCTTTTCTTTCCTTTACTGCTTGCCCAATATACAGATTGAATAACATCGGGGAGAGTCTACAACCCTGTCTCACTCCCTTCCCAACCGCTGCTTCCCTTTCATGCCCCTCGACTCTTATAACTGCCATCTGGTTTCTGTACAAATTGTAAATAGCCTTTCGCTCCCTGTATTTTACCCCTGCCACCTTCAGAATTTGAAAGAGAGTATTCCAGTTAAGGTTATCAAAAGCTTTCTCTAAGTCTACAAATGCTAGAAACGTGGGTTTGCCTTTTCTTAATCTTTCTTCTAAGATAAGTCGTAAGGTTAGTATTGCCTCATGTGTTCCAACATATCTACGGAATCCAAACTGATCTTCCTTGAGGTCCGCTTCTACTAGTTTTTCCATTCGTCTATAAAGAATTCGTGTTAGTACATTGCAGCTGTGACTTATTAAACTGATAGTTCGGTAATTTTCACATCTTGTTCATTATAATTATCCGGGCTGTTATGCCGTGGTCGGTTGATGAATTCTGTGGTGATTTCCTAGTGAGACAAGCCTCTGCATCCTTACGTTTGTCCTCTAGCCATCCCTGCTTAGCCATTTTGCACTTCCTGTCGATCTCATTTTTGAGACGTTTGTATTCCTTTTTGCCTATTTCATATACTGCATTTTTATATTTTCTCCTTTCATCAATTAAATTCAATATTTCTTCTGTTACCCAAGGATTTCTATTAGCCCTTGTCTTTTTACCTACTTGATCCTCTGTTGCCTTCACTACTTCATCCCTCAGAGCTACCCATTCTTCTTCTACCTTATTTCTTTCCCCCATTCCTGTCAATTGTTCCCTTATGCTCTCCCTGAAACTCTCTACAACCTTTGGTTCTTTCAGTTTGTCCAGGTCCCATCTCCTTAAATTCCCACCTTTTTGCAGTTTCTTCAGTTTCAATCTGCAGTTCATAACCAATATACTGTGGTCAGACTCCACATCTGCCCCTGGAAATGTCTTACAATTTAAAACCTGATTACTATATCTCTGTCTTACCATTATATAATCTATCTGATACCTTTTAGTATCTCCAGGATTCTTCCAGGTATACAACCTTCTTTTATGATTCTTGAACCTAGTGTTAGCTATGATTAAGTTATGCTCTGTGCATAATTCTACAAGGCGGCTTCCTCTTTCATTTCTTCCCCCCAATCCATATTCACCTACTACACTCCTGGAAATGGAAAAAAGAACACATTGACACCGGTGTGTCAGACCCACCATACTTGCTCCGGACACTGCGAGAGGGCTGTACAAGCAATGATCACACGCACGGCACAGCGGACACACCAGGAACCGCGGTGTTGGCCGTCGAATGGCGCTAGCTGCGCAGCATTTGTGCACCGCCGCCGTCAGTGTCAGCCAGTTTGCCGTGGCATACGGAGCTCCATCGCAGTCTTTAACACTGGTAGCATGCCGCGACAGCGTGGACGTGAACCGTATGTGCAGTTGACGGACTTTGAGCGAAGGCGTATAGTGGGCATGCGGGAGGCCGGGTGGACGTACCGCCGAATTGCTCAACACGTGGGGCGTGAGGTCTCCACAGTACATCGATGTTGTCGCCAGTGGTCGGCGGAAGGTGCACGTGCCCGTCGACCTGGGACCGGACCGCAGCGACGCACGGATGCACGCCAAGACCGTAGGATCCTACGCAGTGCCGTAGGGGACCGCACCGCCACTTCCCAGCAAATTAGGGACACTGTTGCTCCTGGGGTATCGGCGAGGACCATTCGCAACCGTCTCCATGAAGCTGGGCTACGGTCCCCCATATCGTTAGGCTGTCTTCCGCTCACGCCCCAACATCGTGCAGCCCGCCTCCAGTGGTGTCGCGACAGGCGTGAATGGAGGGACGAATGGAGACGTGTCGTCTTCAGCGATGAGAGTCGCTTCTGCCTTGGTGCCAATGATGGTCGTATGCGTGTTTGGCGCCGTGCAGGTGAGCGCCACAATCAGGACTGCATACGACCGAGGCACACAGGGCCAACACCCGGCATCATGGTGTGGGGAGCGATCTCCTACACTGGCCGTACACCACTGGTGATCGTCGAGGGGACACTGAATAGTGCACGGTACATCCAAACCGTCATCGAACCCATCGTTCTACCATTCCTAGACCGGCAAGGGAACTTGCTGTTCCAACAGGACAATGCACGTCCGCATGTATCCCGTGCCACCCAACGTGCTCTAGATGGTGTAAGTCAACTACCCTGGCCAGCAAGATCTCCGGATCTGTCCCCCATTGAGCATGTTTGGGACTGGATGAAGCGTCGTCTCACGCGGTCTGCGCGTCCAGCACGAACGCTGGTCCAACTGAGGCGCCAGGTGGAAATGGAATGGCAAGCCGTTCCACAGGACTACATCCAGCTTCTCTACGATCGTCTCCATGGGAGAATAGCAGCCTGCATTGCTGCGAAAGGTGGATATACACTGTACTAGTGCCGACATTGTGCATGCTCTTTTGCCTGTGTCTATGTGGCTGTGGTTCTGTCAGTGTGATCATGTGATGTATCTGACCCCAGGAATGTGTCAATAAAGTTTCCCCTTCCTGGGACAATGAATTCACGGTGTTCTTATTTCAATTTCCAGGAGTGTATGTTTCCATCTCTCCCTTTTCCTACTGACGAATTCCAGTCACCCATGAATATATTATATTTTCGTCTCCCTTCACTACATGAATAATTTATTTTATCTCGTCAAACATTTCATCAATTTCTTCATCATCTGCAGAGCTAGTTGGCATATAAACTTGTACTACTGTAGTAGGCATGGGCTTTGTGTCTATCTTGGCCACAATAATGCGTTCACTATGCTGTTTGTAGTAGCTATCCCGCACTCCTACTTTTTTATTCATTATTAAACCTACTCCTGCATTACCCCTATTTGATTTTGTATTCTTAACCCTGTAATCACTTGACCAAAAGTCTTGTTCCTCCTGCCACCGAACTTCACTAATTCCCACTATATCTAACTTTAACCTATCCATTTCCCTTTTTATATTTTCTAACCTACCTGCCTGATTAAGGGATCTGACATTCCACGCTCCGATCCGTAGAACGCCAGTTTTCTTTCTCCTGATAACGACGTCCTCTTGAGTAGTCCCCACCCGGAGATCCGAATGGGGGACTATTTTACCTCCGGAATATTTTACCCAAGAGGACGTGTTGGAGCATGTTCACTAAAATTAACAATTTCGCTATGACGATAATGAGTACAACATAGTTTCTTACTTGTTACGCTAGAGCAGATATATTTGAATTCTGTGTCAACAGCATCTATGGATTCACTCACTACTGAAAAAGCTGCTTTCTGGAGAGTAAAAGTATGTAAGAGGATAGGTATATTCTACATATCCGTTACCAGTTTTTGGGTGTTTATGTTGCAGACTGCCATGATTAGAAAAGGTGTACTTCCACTAAATTTTAAGAAGCTTAGTTACATATACTAATACCTAAAAATAGTCTGTGTAGCTAAATTAAGCATTCAGATTAAACGCATAGGAGCGTAATTATTTGAATGACTATTATTAGCAGGTGTGAAGGATTCTTAGCGGTGGTCTACTAAGGCTTCTACTAAATTTTCAACTATTCTCTGTCTTTTAAGACGTAAGCACTTATAGAAGAAACTAGTTTGAACGTATGTGAGCGCTTATAAATAAGTACTGAAACCTGATTTTAATGTCCTTTGCGAACGTGGAAAACTTGTGATGTTTATGTTCTATCTTATGATTTGTTACTATTTTTGGTGGCTGTACTAGAGAGAAGTAACTTGCATTTCGAAAACCCATTACTGTAGCATAATTTACGAGGTACTCAGCTGCTTCGATATCCTGTGTTAAGTGCGGCAAGTGGCTATAACGAACAGTTTTGTTTTAGCAGCAGAATTGCAGAGTCAAGATGGTCGATGGTGTGTGTGTGTGTGTGTGTGTGTGTGTGTGTGTGTGTGTGTGTGTGTGTGTGTCTGTATGAGAGAGAGAGAGAGAGAGAGAGAGAGAGAGAGAGATTGAAATGTCATTGCTTAGGTAATTGCTACTAAATTCTCATGCTGCAGAACAATTTAATTTGAAGTAACATTTACTATTACATGGGGAACCTTAAATGTTTAACTGTAATATTTCTTGAAACTTCCTGGCAGATTAAAACTGTGTGCCCGACCGAGACTCGAACTCGGGACCTTTGCCTTTCGTGGGCAAGTGCTCTACCAACTGAGCTACCGAAGCACGACTCACGCCCGGTACTCACAGCTTTACATCTGCCAGTACCTCGTCTCCTACCTTCCAAACTATACAGAAGCTCTCCTGCGAACCTTGCAGAACTAGCACTCCTAAAAAGAAAGGATATTGTGGAGACATGGCTTAGCCACAGCCTGGGGGATTTTTCCAGAATGAGATTTTCACTCTGCAGCGGAGTGTGCGCTGATATGAAACTTCCTGGCAGATTAGAGCACTTGCCCGCGAAAGGCAAAGGTCCCGAGTTCGAGTCTCGGTCGGGCACACAGTTTTAATCTGCCAGGAAGTTTCATATCAGCGCACTCTCCGCTGCAGAGTGAAAATCTCATTCTGTAATATTTCTTGTTGTTAAGTAGGACATCTGCTTAACGTCATTTTGTATCCCTGGAAATTCAACGGGAATGAGGAGCGTAATGTAATTATTACTTAATCCTATAGCCTGTAGGATGTTTTATCTCTGAAGATATTACACGGGCCGGCCGGAGTGGCCGTGCGGTTCTAGGCGCTACAGTCTGGAACCCAGCGAACGGTACGGTTGCAGGTTCGAATCCTGGCTGGGGCATGGATGTGTGTGATGTCCTTAGGTTATTTAGGTTTAATTAGTTCTAAGTTCTAGCGACTGATGACCTCAGAAGTTAAGTCGCATAGTGCTCAGAGCCCTTTGAACCATTTTGATACCACACGGAAGTAATAAATTTCATGGCTTACCTCCTCATATCCTGTCGGACCTCCTTTTGTCCGTCGTTCTGCAGCGACTCGACGTTACGGATTCAACAAGTCGTTGGAAGTCCGCTGCAGAAATAATGAGCCATGTTGCCTCTTGGGCCATCCATTATTGCGAAAGTGTGGCCAGAACCTCTCGATTATTTCCCATAAACGTAATGTGGGGTTTTCACGTCATATGATCCGTGTGGCCAATTCTTTCATTCGAATTGTCCAGATTGTTCTTGAAACCTGTCACAAACACTTGTGGCCGAGAGACATGTCACACTGTCATCAATAAAAATTACACTGTTGTTTGTGAATATGAAGTCGATGAATGGCAGCAAATGGTTTCCAAGAAATTGAACATAATCGTTTCCAGTCAATGATCACTTCAATTACGTCAGAAGACCCAGTCCACTCCATGTAACCATTGCCCACACCATTGTGGAGCCACCACCAGATGCACAGTGCCTTGTTGACCACATGGGTCCATGGCTTCGTAGGATCTGCTCTGCATTTGAAACCTACCATTAGCGGTTTCCAACTCATCTCCGAATTCCACAGTTTGCCAGACATCTGGTGTCCTACGGATGTGGTCACGAGCCCAGGAGAGGCACTGCAGGCGATGTCATGCTGTTAGTAAAAGCGCCCAGCTTTCTCAGCATTTTCCTAACGGATACGTTTATCGTACCTAGCACATTGACTTATGCGGCTATTTCACCTAGTGTTGCTTGTCTGTTAGGAGTGACTACTCCACGCAAAAGCCGATGATCTTGCTCGTTAAATGAAGACTATCGACCATTTCGTTGGTTTGGCGAGAGTAATGCCTGTTATTTAGTATTGTCGGCACTCTGTTGTCAATGTGAATATCGGAATATAGAATTCCGTAACGATTTCCGAAATGGAATATTCCATGCGCCGAGCGCCAACTAACATTCCGCGTTCAAAGTCTGTTAAATACCGTCTTGCTGCCATAATCACGACCGAAACCTTATCTAACTAATCACCTGAGTACAATTGGCAGCTCCACCAATGTACTGCCCTAAAGTGTTTGCCTCACGCGGAAAGGACAGCGTCGTTTGATGGTTGACTAACAGTGGGTGGCCGCAGACGATTCACAAGCACCTGAGGCCAATGAATGAAGGCTTACTGCCATTCATGTTACAACCAGCTCCCCTTGTTGTCGGCCTACAGCCTTCTTGACAACTCAGGAGCGCAGATAGGCACTTACAACAATTCTCAGCAGTTATCACAAGAAAATCAGACATAGTGGCCTTAGGGAATCTGCAGCCACGGTGGGAAGTCCCACAACATGAAACAGTATGAGAGCAATACACTCCAGTCACTGCAAGACCTGAAACTTTGGGTCCCTGTACGAATACTGGTGGGTTTGGGTGAGATTGCAATTGAGACCTCAAATGAAATCGGTAAGACATAATGGGGAAAAACAGTAAAACGACCGAGCAGGGGTTATGGAGGGACTGATAATCAATCATTATTAATCACAGAAGTCACTGTGCCTTCAATGGGTGTTAGCTGGAGACCATGGAGTATCAGTCAATCAGTGAGTAATCATTTGAAGAGCAGTGAAAACTGAAAGGCAACTTTTTCGTTCTGTGGATTGATCAGGGGTCATGCTAAGCGGTTTGTATGCTATATCCAAAAGGAATTCTAATTTTGCATTCTGGGGGCATGTCAGTCTATTGTTGACACAGTTTTCAGGGTTATAGTCGGATCCCTGCACTAATTCCGATGTCTCCTAATTTTGCACCCCATGAAGGGTAGTTTATTTCGTGTGTGGTATTTGAATCTTTAACCATCTAACTGCTTTTTCCTTGAGTCACGTCAGCCTGCAAATATTCTGTTGACGCCGCTCCTGAGACGCATATCAGTACAGACAATGGACGCCATCCGTGGATAACAAGAGTGTGTCAGCTGGCAGGTGGCTGCTGTGTGGAAAGGGAAGAGGACTAATTAACTGAGCTGTCGAGAGCGTCACCTCAGGAACACAGGACACGAAATACGAAGATTTCTGGCTGTCATCTAGTTGCCACACGACGTCAAAGCAGATTGACAAGTTGTGCCAACATCGCATGTTTCCCACACCCACTTCTTGCTCTAAGACAAGTGGTGAATTGGTGTGGTTAATTCCACTCCATCTATCTTTATTAATATCGCGGTGTTTCTATGACCAGTCAAATCTGCCCTGAGCTTACATTTCTATTGTTGATTTCTAGATGACAGAAATAAAATCAGTTTATCACATTTGATTTAATTTCGTACGTATCTATTGCGTGCAGGGGCGACCTTATTTAGTCATCAGTTTGCACTAATACCACACTTTTGGAGCCCAACATGGAGCGACATCATTTGCATTTCATTCCTCATTCACTTTATATCACTAAATTCTTAATGCCAAGTATGGGGCCATAGCTTATCAGTTCCGAGATTCAACAATGTATAGATCTATGTATAAAACTGCGCCTACATGACTTGTCTGCAATTCGAAGTTATGTGTTTGGCAGAGGGTTCATAGAACTACTTTCATACTACTTCTCTACCTTTCGACTCTCGAATAACACGGGTGGAAAATGAAACCCAAATCTTTTCATGGGACTTCCGATTTCTCTTATTAAATTACGGTGATCAATCTTCACTATGTGTGTGGGAGTCAATTAAATGTTTCGATAACAATGGGAAAGAGTTGCTGATTGAAAGTCTGGGAAAAGATTTCGCGACAATGCGAAATGAGCCGAACCTGTTTGAGCATTTTCGATGTTTTCCATACGTCCTATACGGTAAAGAGCTCATATCACACAATAATACTCTAGAAGCACACAAATAATGATAGTGCGGGTAGTCTCTTTGATAGATTTATTGCACCTTCTAAATATTATGCGAATAAAACGAAATCCTTGGTTCTCTGTCTCCACAGCATTTTCGATGTCAGGGTCCCAGTTTACGTTGTTCATAATTGTAAATCCAATGCTTTTAGGTGAATCCACAACGTTTAAATTTGTGTTATTAATCTTGTAACCCAAATTAAATGGAGGACCTCAGAATTTTTATTCCTTAACTTCATTTACCACTTTCCGCACAATGCAGATGTCTTGCTAAAGTATTATAGAATTCGTTCCAATATTCTGACGTCTTCACCAGAATCTAAATGAAGCCACCATCAGACGGCCATTGTGGTCTAGCGGTTCCAGGCGCTTCAGTCTGGAACCACGCAGCTGCTGTGGTCACAGGTTCGATTCCTGCCTCGGAAATGGATGTGTGTGATATCCTTGGGTTAGTTTTAAGTAGTTCTAAGTCTATGGGACTGATGACCTCAGATGTTAAGCCCCATAGTGCTTAGAGCCATTTGAACCATTTGATACCACTGTCTGAAAACGATCTAAAACTCCTGCTAAAATTATGTCCTAAATCTTTTATGTAAATTAAGAGCAGTTGAGAGCTAACATCACCTTCACGTCACTCCAGTTTCACGAAATGACTTTGTGTCATTTACTTCTAACTGAGACCATTGTGACAGGACATAAAGCATCCACACAGCTTATGACGATACTCGAAAGGCATGCAGTTTGAGTGGAAGCCGCTTGTGAGTTTTGTGTAAAAAGCCTTCAGGATATGTAAAATTATGAAATCAACTTCAGATCTTCCGCCGATAGCACTCATTATTTAGTACGATTTGTGTTTCAAAAAGAACCATGCTTTCTGAATCCGTATTGTCACGTGACTAGAGAATTTTTTAAGATATTTCATTAATAAATGTTCCACAACCGTACCGAAAAGCGATGTTGATGATTTGGAGCTCTTTCTCTTTCATTATGTGATCCATACCACTTCCAAGCTATTAGGTACAGTTCCTTCGCGTAACCAGCTGTTGTATATGATTGATAAAATGGAGCATACCTGCCTCAGCATACTCCGAATACATAGGAGTTGATATACAGTTTTGATAAGACGTCTTGCCTTTATTAAATATTGAAGTTGCTTATCGAGGGTACCAAATTACTCACGCCATTAGCTACTTCCGATTCGAACACAGGGTGTCTACTGCATCCTCTTTTGTAAAGGAATGTCGGTAAACCGTGGTTAGCAATTATACTTTAGTAACACTATCGTCGGCAACATTGTCATTGCGTTACCAACATAAGATCTTGATTTAGTCTTGCCCTGGTATAAATTACAATCAAAGGGTATGTAGATTTTCTGCCAGATTTCTAGACAGTGTTTCGTTGCTGAAATTGTGCGATGTCTAGAGCTCGGAAGACAAGATGGCGCAGATGGAACTTGTCGGATTATTTCAACTACCTGAAGAGGCTACACAAAAAATATTCAGCAATAATAGTAGTATGTAAGTAGTATCGAGAATAATATCAGGTGACGAATGTGTTTCCTTGCCTGTCTGGGCGTACCATTTCAAACTATCAGAAATAAAAAACATTAAAGCAAACATAATACGTTGACATTACTTTTGACTGCTTCTGGATGTATAAAAAACAGCTCCTAAATTTACACTCCTTACACGTTTATATGACAACATTATGGCAAATGACTTATAAGCATTTATTGGCATCTGTGTGCCTAGTTTTGAAGTCCACCCCTTGGTGAACTCTCATAATCCCACTTAACACAACAATGTAAAGTAAGTTTTACTAAATTTAAATTATATACTAAGCCCTGATGCGATGCAACAGGGCCAAACTTAGGTCAGAGTGACCAATACGTGACGTCGGTGCAGAAAGTGAAAAAAAAAGGTTTGGAGGAATTGTGCCTCAGTTGTATCTCGTTCCTGTCCCTCCTAGGATGTCATGAAAAAGTTATTTACTGTTACCTTAACATATTTTGATTCTCTTTCCTTGTTCGAATGTCTACATTTATCCCAAAAAGTCCGATTTCCAACCTTTCGTGACGTAAACTCCTTCTGGATGTAAAGAGGTTACACTTTTCAAGGTTGTTTTCTTATTTTTCACCTCTGAAGTTACTTTCAGCCAAGGGCCAACTGTATTGTTACTGTTATATAAAAACTGATTTGAGTTTTGGACAAAAGTGAGCTGTTGAAGAAGTGTTTGTATGGGTTGACACAAAACCATTACAACTGTTTCAGCTGCTGTTTATGGAATTGTCTACTACAATTTGAGTTAGGAGGTATGCAAACATGGATAATATGGGTCAGTCTTGCAGTTGTCACTTAGGGGGCGTTAGGCGTATGGTTACTGACACTGGAGTCATAGATACTTTAATATGTACCAACTTAAATATGTTAGTTGTATTTCCTCACTCAACCTGAGGGCCAAAAGGTGAGGCAAAAGGTGCTGTAGGTGGTCACTACAGAGATGAAAGAAGCGACGAGGCTCAGCCGCACAGTGAGCATGCCCAACAAGTTGGCCACGGGGCGTCCAGAGGACACCTGCCGCGCCAGCAGCCGCAGCTCGCGGTGGGCGGCGCCGCCCACAGGCCGCACTTCCAGCAGCAGCTCCCCACACAGCTTCTGAGAGTGGATAGCTTCCGTCTCCACACAGTGGGCAGGCACTACAAACAGCGTGAGGTGAACTAGGCTAAGAAATATACTCAAGTTCCCTTGCCACATACTTATATTACTTGTACCTATGAACGATAGTTTCGTGCCAAGTAAGTAAATCTGAAGGGTGGAAAACAGTGATACTGATATGAAATATAACACTAGAAAAAGCTCATGGGCAGAGGCAACCAACTCGGACAATTTGCAGAGTTTTGCATGCAGTTTTGCGAGAGATCGCACATAGCCTGGTACACTCCATAGCATTCTAGGATGCCGTTGCAGATTCCCTCTGTACACAGACTGTTCCTTCACAGAAACGTTGCCGCAATATGCAGCATCATTTCTCATATCGCGAATGCAAACGTTAAGAAGTGAGAGTCTGTATCTGATCACAAACTATAAATTTTCAAATCTCAAAAGTGATAAAATGGTAGCAAGAAAACTGCCCACAGTAAGCGCTACACACAGGTTATAGTCCTGCTCTTTACTAATTGTGAACATTGGTGTGTAGAATGAACAACAGTAAAAAAATAATAGAACCAACTGTAGTTTTACTATCTTCCCCTCACATGTGTTCACAGGACCGATATGAGTCATCAGAGCTTTGTCACATGATGCTATCAGCTTAATAATTGTCTCGTATTTTTCTGTATTGTTCCAAACATCTTGCACTATTGAAACGAGGGTCATTGCCAACAAACTCACTATGGCGAAAACAAAGATGACGTTCGCAACAGAGAATGTAGGTAACGGTCTGCAACAGAAACGCACGATAACATATGCACATATCATATGTGATATGCTGGCAAAGGTTACTGTAACCAGATCCGATTTTAATTTCTTCAGTGATCCAGTTTTTATATCAACCGTAAAAGGCATCAGACCAAACAACTTGCACGTGAAGTGGAATGGCTTGGTGGCCAATAAAAGTTTCTCAGTATTATCTGGCAGCAACATGGCACATTCGTTCACTGACATCACCTGAAAAAGGAAGAAGAACAAAAACTTAAATGCACAGTACTAATTTTTCACAATAATATATATTTCATAGTCAGCAACGATCTGGCTTTCAACTTTCTAGGCCATCCTCAGAGAAACTAAACACACAACATTAGCGACAGTTTATAGCAGTACAAAGACTTTTTCTCCAAATGCGAAACACAAACGCAATGAATTTCACAAGTAAGCATTGAAGAAATATATTTTATATACTTTATACTGAAATATTTAAAGTATAAGAACGTACAGATCGAAAATGATTTCAATTGAGAATTGGCATAGATTACCATGTTATTTAAACAAAACAACTAACGAATGGGTTGTATATGCAAGAAAAAGGGGTTCAGGGTGGTCTAGGGAGTCAGTAGAAGGTCAGAGAAGAACAACAAATAATTTTCAGCAGATATATTACCTGAAGTTAGGAAAAATATTTACTGGCTACTGTTACTTGGAACTTATACTGTCCGTCACAGATGGTAACAAATGTAGACAGTCGGCTCTTGATTGCCTAATATATAAGCCACAATATTATCTATCTTACAAAATTCTTGCAAACTTTTTCAAATTCCACCTCTATATGTACATATAAGTTACCATTAAAAAGCAATTTATAGCTCACAATAGCTTTTCTCCTACAAAAGTGTGTTAATATTTTTCATTTCTTAGTTTCGCCTATGAGCGGAACAATAAGGTTCTACAAAGGTGTATTCATTCTGCATGTGGGCCCACTTTTAATGAGGCAGCATGACTGGGTAGTTGTCAACTGATGCACAAGCGTTTTCATGACCACTATAACATTGTAGACGTATATTTCTCCAGATAGTGATTTAGACGTTCTAAACGTAATTGAAATAGCCGCATGTGTTCGCAAGTGCCAATATTCCTGCACCTTACCCCACCCACACTTAATGCATAACGGAGTTTTACCCCCACAGAAGAGTATAAGAGTATTCGAATTACGAGAATTGTCAGTAAAAATCAACATACAAGGAGGTGAGATATAAGTATGCTGAGAAACTATGATGTTGTTTCATTGTTGTCTGAAGCTACAGGCACTGTTATACTGCACGTCACGTTCACCTGACGTATCTAAAATTATAATCGTATGAATTGGACACACAAATAATGATATAGGTAACATGAAGGTAATGAAGCTGTGTATTCGCAAAGTAAACTACTCCAATCGATCGAAGAAAGAAAAGAAGCGAGTAGTGCAGCATTATTCACAAAGATATGTAATCATTCGGGAGTAAACTTTAGTTAAAGGGAAATGCCTGCAAATAAAAAAGTCACGATACAGAAAAGTAAACGGTTTCCTAAGGATAGATTCAGCACACATAAAAGTAAAAATAACTTCCAATGAACTTAAAAGGTAAGATGTCAACATTAACAGTGTTAAGGGAACATCAGTGTATACCGAAATGAAAGTGAGGATTTGTGGAAAAACTGCAGGGAAACCACAGGGAAGAAACTGATTGCTATGTGGATACATGAAAATAAAATAGCTACGCATTTGGAAGGCATGAGCGATCCATCATTAATATATGAGTTTGAAAGAACTTTACAAGACCGGCGATCAAACAGGTAAAATGACATGATTCACACTCGTTCGGAATTTCTAACGTCACTGCAGGAATTAGCAGCCAAATGACTTCCTAAAGTAGTGTGTGAAATCTGCAGGAAAACCGTCGCACCTTCGGAAGAATATCAGCCACACAGTGCCTAAGTCAGCAAGGGTAAGTAAGTGCGAGAAGGAACGGACAGATGAGTCATCAGACTTGCTGTCCAGAAGAGTCGAAAACAATTTTCTGGATCTGCTACACAGTGGAAGCAAAACTACGCCTCGGCAAAGTGGTGCAAGACTTTTGGTATTCCCAAAAATAAGTATAACATATAGGGAATGGCAGGTGACGACGAATCAGAGTGGAAGAGCAAGAAATAAGTGCCTGAGACAGGGACGCAATCAACTTCCCCATTGGTCAAGCTTCAGGGCAGAAAATCAATTAACAAATTAAAGAAAGTTTAAGGAAAAGGATTAAAATTTGGGACAAAGAGAGTCAGTAACATTTGCTGCTGACATAGCTCCGATCTGTAACAGAAATTTCTTATGTGATGAACTGTCTGTTGACTACCCAATTTCAACTAGAAGTAAATCAGAGAGAGATGAAGTTATGAAGGAGTAGCAGAAATCAGATTAGGGGCAATCGTAATACCAAAAATTGGTTATATAGTTTAGATTATGTGAAAGCTTTCTCTTAAGCCAAGTACACTAGTACAAAACATTTCTTAATTTGACGAGCAAATTTCTACAAAAGTTTATGGTGGGCATAGCACCTTATGAAGGTGCATCATGGACTGAAGGGAAACCGGATAAGAAGGAAATGGAAACGTTTGAAAGGGGGTGTACTGGTGGACGCTGTAAATCGGATACACTGGTATCATAAAAATTTAGATGGTTCCTCACATAAACGAGAAAGCGAGCAATATTTAGCCAAACAATTAGAAGACATGATTGGACGTGTCTTTAGGCAACACAGAATATCCTCCATGTTACTATGGAATGAAATTCAAGGGGACTGAATGATAAGTATACACAGTTAATAAGTGATTGAGTGATCACACAAGGTGCAGATGTGACACTGAGATGAGCTGATTGTGACAAGCGGGGAGGTGAAGTTTCTCAGCCAGAGTGGCGATGACCTAAGAAAAAAAAATGCTGAAATCTTAACACTTTTGTAGAAAATAATGGGACCTCCACAACAACTGTTTCATAACACTTTCCGACCTAGAGTCCATGTAAGTCGATTCTTGCTTCATGTCCCCATCATTAAATATTTCATCATTCAGTGAATTCCAATGAAATTCAGGCATTTAATAGCCGCTTTCAGAAATGAGGAAAACAACTTTAATGATAATTTTTTAATGTTATGAAAGGGAATAAACAGAAGAGTAAAATTAGCCTTGAGTGCTTTTGATAAACGGAACTGAGCTTTCAAAGCGAAGATCCCAGTGTGAGCAAAACAATCAGTCTGCGTTACCAGTTTCGACTCACAGAAGTAAGACATGGAATTAGTTTTTGGAAAGCATTCAAGACTGAGAGCTGCTTCGCTAGGATATATATCTGACGCGTAATGCGAATTGCTACGAGAGAGAGAGAGAGAGAGAGAGAGAGAGAGAGAGAGAGAAGAAAGGTAAATGTAACGAAGAGATGCAGAGACTTAATGTCGGTAGTAATAAAATTAAGTCTGTATCTCCGGAATGTAAGGGCAACTAGTGGATAGCTATTGGACTGACATTCTTTTTGCATCCAAAGATGTTAGCAAAAAGTGGGACGAAGAACTAATGGTCTGTGAATAGCTCCCATTAGGAAATATGGAAGAGCAACATATAAGAGTACCCCTGAAGATTATATTCCATGAAGGCTCAGAAATAGGAATCAACAGTGAATTCTAAATTGCTGGTCGTTGCGGTGATGTTGATTTTAATATGTGACAGACACTAGTCATTGTGTAACACAAAATACACTGTCATATGAAGTCTGCTTTGATACTCCAAGTGTGACAGACAGTTTCACGAGCGACCAAGAAACTCCGTAGGCGCGCCAGGTAGAACGGATTACAATGTCAGCTAGCTTGAGTCATCAGGGAAACACAGCTTGGTCCAAAGCGATTGCTCTCCTCCCGACAGCAAGCTATAGTCAGTGTGTGACGTCAGCAGCGTCACCCAGGTGGAA
This sequence comes from Schistocerca serialis cubense, assembly GCF_023864345.2. Taxonomy (NCBI): domain Eukaryota; kingdom Metazoa; phylum Arthropoda; class Insecta; order Orthoptera; family Acrididae; genus Schistocerca; species Schistocerca serialis. The sequence continues at coordinate 732,421,962 of NC_064642.1, forward strand.
GCCGTCTTATGTCATCTCGAGGTGGATGGTGAACTCTGTACCTGTGCAGTTCTTACATTGTCGATCTAACGGCGTAAAGGCAGACTTTATAAGCGGTATTGTATCCTATAATAATTTAGTAATACGACTACACGATAATAGTTCACGTTTTGCTTTTCCACTCAGAAGAATTAATTTCACACCATTGTGACTAACTAAACCCAGGGTGGAGACATTGTTTTAGCCCAACTGCCACGTGTCACCACTTTTCATGTATAACACTATTGCTGACATCCGATTTGAGGCTGTGGAAGTGAATCCACAATCAAATTTTATAAATCCTTAGTCCGACAGCTTAAGATTGTACATTAATGTAAAATAGTTTGAGTGCAAATTATAGTTTATAAATGTGAATGCAGAACATGAACTGGATAAAAGTATCAAATGGTAAGAGCACTTCATGTCAGTTTGAATGACTATAAAACAACCGCTTGTGAATATGTTTGAATTCGATTCTATTTTGACCAAATCATGAAGACTTGGACAGATAAAATATCTCATATGTATGAAAAATAACAGTAAAACCTAATAACCTAGATAGTGCCATACAGTCTCTTTCGCCATTTCAGTATGAGGTCATACACATCAAAAAATCCTGCTTTCACGCTCGCTCAAAGCGAATTGAACGCAAAACGTGACGCAGTCACGTGCGACATGTAAGCAAACGATATCAAATGCAGTGTATATACACATTACAAAAAGAGAAGAAGGATAGAGATCCTACCAGGAGCAAACCTCGATCTCGCTAGCACCACTGATGGTTAACAGCAGACAGCATAAACTATGTGAGTGACAGTTAAGCTGCTACTTTAAAAAGAAAGGACTTGGAAAATTTGCATTATGTGCAGACTGTGGCTATGGTTTCTATTGTACATGTGCCTGTAAGTTCTTGTACATGTTTATTACTTCTATTGTGACCAACAGGTTAGATTAAAGGGTTCGATTTAAGCGATTGAAACTGGATCAGTAGTTAAAAATGTAGGATTTAGCTGAGTTACCGTTTTGTAGCTCACTCACTCGTTTCTCTCACTCGTTCACTAGAAAGTGACAGCTTACCTAGAGCCTTCACTTTTTTATCAACTATAAAATACTTGTCAGGTCTAATTCACTCAATTTCATTTAAGTTACCTAGAAAAATTAATGAAAATGAATATTTTTCTTGTATCACGTTGACCAATTTTCATAGTAATTACTTTTTCCATGCTAAATTTGAACTTTAAGAAAATAAATAAAATGAATTGTGGTGAATATAAGAAGCCTATTCCGTGATCAGTCATCAGCTTTTTATGAACTGGCGATTGTAAATGTTTTTTAAGAGAAGGCATATCTACAGTTCTACCACATTCACAAGGAACTTTAGTTTTCAGGAAATATTTTTTACATTCTTCACAAGTACAATATCCATCTTTTCGATATTTATCTTTATAAAATTCTTTAATATTCTTTATCACTAGAGAGTCATCACTCTGCTTAGGCTGTTTCGTATTGACCATTTAAAGATTATAAAATTTATTTGGGAAAAGTTCATTCCCAAAAACTGCAAAAAAAAAAACACTTTTTTGGACTGCACTGACCCCATGTACAGATTGCTGTCCTTCGATCTAACAAAATATTAACCTATTTTGAAAAAAAAAATTAATCTACATAAACAGAGCTAATCAAAAATGAGAATTGGATGTTATTTCCTAATTGTCATAATAAATTTTTCTGTTTTTATTTCGAGTTCATTTCTGAAAATACATCAAAATGAAATGCAAACACGATTTTAAGATTTCATTAACTTTTTCTAATGTTTCATTCATTTATAGTTAAAAATTTCCAGCAAGTAGTGTATGCTAGGGATCGTAAATTAATGTTTTCTTACCATACAATGTTACCTACGCTAAGGTATGTCCAGGAATTATGTCAATGAAAGCTGCACAAAGTTTGATAGTTGTTTTCTGTGAACTTACAATGTTCTTTTTACGATTCATGTTAATCACATATGTATGATAGTTCACTATGAAATTATACGGAGCTATGACAGTGTCTGATTCGAATAGTGTAACTCATTTAAAACTTAGAAATGCATTGTATGATTTGAGAAAATTGTTTGGATGATTGACACTCCACATTTCGTGTGGAAAAACTTCTATTCCTCCATTTTTCCAGTATGTAGTCTGTAGATTAACGTGATCGTATAATGAAGAGTCAAGAAAGTGATTACTTTTAAGATTTGTCTAAAATTAAACAAATCCGAAATACGCAATAACAAATTCGCTGAGTTTTTGTAGTTTGTGATATCAAGTTCCAAATTCTTCTTACCACTCAATCCTGACATTCTACAGGTCGTAGATCATAAAAAGATATTGAAGTATTTGAATTTTTCAGATTATTTTCTTGTTGTTCTAACTCGAAAGTTGGTTCATGTTTAATAATTGGTACACGATTTTCCATCAATTCTATTACAATGTTTCCTTCCTTGGGGAATGTATCTTTAATTTTAACTCCAGCACCATTACAGTCAGGCCATCTAAGAATTGCATGTGCAGAACTAGAAGACCTAGTAAAAATTACTGTTAAATCTCCTTCTCACTCTTTATTTTTCCATTATTAATAATATGCCCTTTCAAGCTTATTTTACCAGTAACAGATGAAGTCTAACATAACACAGCTGTTGATGAAAAAAGGGATGTTCGATTCTAGATAAAATTTTATTTCCTTCCTTTATAGCCACAAAATCAAACAGGTTGCTACTTAATACCCAATTAATTTGTATTATCTTTTTTTTAAATTTTGTATAATCTGATTCTGATCCATCTGGATTTGCTACAACAATTCTAATGTTCACTTACAATTGTGCACAGTTTGGATAAAGCCATCCATAACCAATATTTATTTCAATATCTGTTTATGGAATTAGTAAAATTGTTAACTCTGGATTTCATTCATGATTTATAGATGAGAATATTAACCAATCATTTTTAAAACAACTGTTACAAATGCACCATTATAGTCAATCAAATTGTCATTTTCATCACTTATAGTAATTTTTAAATCTTCAATAAGATCAAAAACAACAATATCTACATGGCAATTTGGTTCATAAATTATTGGTCTTCGATACTCAGCATTAGGTTTAAATTAAGCAAAAATATTAGTTTCTCTATGAAAATGATCATTATGTTTATCAACATTCCATCAGCCAAATTAAAATTTATATCGATTAATTCGAATAGAATAATTTTAGGAACTTGTTTAGCAACAGTCTTTTTACTAGCTTCAGTAATTTGGTTATTAAATCCTAGGATAATTGCAGCATTTTCTTTTTTATGTCTTTATACAACTTAACATGACTCTCAATAACCATTGCATTTCAAATTTCATCAGCTGTGATATAAATAGGATTTTTTGAATGAAAAGCAACTTCAGTAGTTTCTCCATCACAATTCAGTTTATTATTTTTCGATGCAATATTTGAAGTTAAAAAAGTGGAATAAAAGCTAACTAATTAAACATTTTTATAAGTGTCTCTTATTGGAACACTTAATCTTTTTTAAAGAATAGTTTACTTACCACTTGGTTGAAATAGGCATTCTATTGCATTGATAAAAATTTATTTAAATAAATGAGACACAGTCGAGAACTACATCGCACAGCTTGGGAACAAAAAATAAGATTTCCAGAAAAACATTAAAACTGGTAAGCTATTATTGAATTCTGTTTGATGTGTTGTCATACTACCAAGTGACTGTGGAAAAATTACTTTATTAGTTGGCAATTATATTCAAGCTCTATTACTGTTCAATTGGAATAAAATAAATGATTTGTATGTTTATTGATAAAAATTCGATCAACCAAAATATCAAGAGTGTATAAGGAGATGTAACAAAATTGAAGAGAAGCAGAATGAAAAAATTGCTACTTTTATTATTAATGAAAAAATTATTCCATTAAGTCAATAATTCTGTAGTAGTATTGATGACTTCATTCTTGCAAATCCAGATTTTGTTAGAGAATATTTCAGTAGAAGGAGACACAAAGGAATATAGAGTTTATATTTAGCTCAAACTTATTCAAAAAAACCAAACCAATTAGTAAGAAATAAACTTATTTTTTAAATAGCTTCAGATTAGATGACACAAATTCAAGTCATATTTATCATGAGTTAGTTGGTGGTGATTTAAAGTTTGATAATTTTTAAGACATCTGCAGTAAATGTTGGAATGATCTATTTGGATTTTTTATGATAGTCATGACTAGAATGCTGAATGAAAAAGTTCAGAAATAAAATACAGTATTTCATTCAATATCAATATTTTTATCCTTATTAAATGAGTACTATAAAACATGATATTGGATAAATGTCAAGCCACAGTGATATTTTGCCTGAACACATTAACAGATTTAAATTGGCACTTGGTTGTTTAAAACAATATAAAAAATTAGAAAAAATGAATCAAGGTGTTGTGAATATTATAATAATAGTTCATGGTCTAGTAATGAAGCTAAATTTGGAACTGATATATGCGGTTGTCATTCTTTTCAACGATTTATATTTATAACATTTCGTCTATTTAAATTTTATAAATGTAATAGGTAATCAAGATACTGGCTAAACCAGTTCCTGCTGGTGCAAGAATGTTAAGGATAACATCAGTTCTTTAAAAATAATTAATTTTTTTATCTGTATTGAGAGTTTGGAAAATATGACCCAGAAGTTGTTGAAAAAGCTAAATGAAGTAGGACGAATCCTGAAGAATTGAATTAACAATTCAAGTTTTGTAAAAAACAACCATGAACAGAATGTGAAAAGCACAAAGGAGACGATTAACGAGTTATTGATACCACTGACAAAGTAAAAGATTAATCATAGGATTAGCTGGTAATGTTTTGAAAGCTCTTGAAGAAAATAGAGTAATTGGAAATAAAATGGTTCTTAATCATCAACATCCCTACCTAGACAGAATTTGGAGATATCTCACCAATTACAAACCCACACTACTGGTCTGAGGCTAATCCTAGTAAGTATGACATTACATTAAATGAATCAGAAATTCAAGCTCCATTGAATAAGATATGGTGTTAAAAAACAAAGGAGATGCAGTCTGACATAGAAATAAAATGTTTAAAAAAACATTAGTGAAAGGATGTTACAGTATTTTGATCATACTGAAGATCCAGCTTTTGGATTAAAACTTGTAATTTGTGGGGTATTTTGCAGTTGATTTCGATGGCGATAAATTAAAAGTTAGTGGAAAGAATACAAATGCACAGATAGTCTAATGTATCTTCTAACTAAACAACAAATAAGTGTGGATGCTATGGCTGAAAAATTTGATTCTTATTATATACCAAATTACACAGATACATTGCACCATCCAGGAATGACATTTTCTGAGATTAGCTCAGACAAAATATACTTGTGTAGATGTAAGGACTACACTAACCTGATCAAATATATTATTGACATCTTTTTCCATCAGATTGAGATTCTTCAAATTATTCAGATGCAAAACCGGTGAAGGTTTAGTTTAAAAATTTACAGATAAACCGGTTGAATATGTTTGGACGAATGATGTTAGACTGAAGCAATAGATTAACAGTAATTCGTGGTGAGGACTTAGCTCGGTATAAAAAATATCATAATGAAAAGTGGGATAACGCTGATATTAACAAACAGATTTAGTGATTTTATTATAAATAATGCCTACAGAACACTATATTTGATTACATATTTGCATAATTTATCACTTACATTATGTAACAGTGAAAATCATGGAGAAAGTCTACTAAATTGGGCTTTACATAATTTACCAATGTCAGAGATGCATCTACCAGAATGTAATCACTGCATACCATTTAATAATTCGACAAAAGACTAGTACATAGAGATGAGGTAATTAAGTAGCTGAAGCAAATGTGACAGTATGTCACTTAAATATTGACATTTTTATCGGCTGTAAACGGTGAACAATATTGTGAAGTGTTAAGGGTGAAACAAAAATTATTTGTAAACACTTAATGTAATATTTATAAAAGATACAGTTAATGTTCTTGAAACAACTGATATGCAGCGATAATTTTAAAGTAGCATCTTTATTTAAAACATATCTATGAAAATAAAAAAGGATAGTTAAGAGACACGATTGTATGGCTGAGGAGGAAGAACGTACTTTATGGTACTCACACTGTTTGTTTCACGATATGGAAGGCAGCCATTGAGCGGCTACACATATTTTATGTAAGTTTTGCTAAAATAAACTAATTACTATCATCAAAAAATGAATTTCTTTGTAATAGTTATCAACTCAAATGGTCCCAGTGGCTAATTATTTCAATAAGCATTTTTTCAGTAATTAGCACTGCAGGAAGCTCATCTTCCGATGCAGCCTCTGGTCGGCCATTACGCGCTCAAGTATTAATTTATTTTTTGAAGTGTTAACAGTTACTGTAAATGCGGGAGATTTAGTTGTAAGAACCTTTTTAAATTGCAACAGTTAATTAATTTACATTAAAGTTTATTTTTTAAATTATACACATTCCAGGAGTTCAGTAACTTTTATCTTGGCCACTCCATGGCAACAATCGAAATACTCTCAAGCCTTGCTTTGGAATCAGTAAATAGGAATTAACAAAATTACATTCAATTCAGTTAACGGCAACTATATTTTAGTCATCACATTCAAAATCTAGTGTTGGTACATGAATAACAGCAGCTCTTCAAGAACCCGTTTCATATTTACTTATGCATGTAAGTAAAAGTGATAAGAAAAGATAATATCCCTGAGTGAAAGAATCATACTCTAAGAAAAGAAAAATTCACTTGATAAATTACACATATATATATATATATATATATATATATATATATATATATATATATATATATATATATAATGTAACACATACATCTCCTATCATGACCATAAAGAATCAGTGTGTAGATATCAAGCTTTTCAAGAACTTCAATTAGCTGCAAAAGAAACAATGTACTGTTCAGACGCTAGTTTGAAAAAGAAAATTGCAGCTAGTGATGTTAGAGGAATAATATATGGAAAAGAAAGATTAGGAATGGGTTTCGATGTTGATGAAAATGGTTGGCGATTATAAACATAACATCTAATAAAATTTATAGTTTTTAAGTGAATGTAATGCATGGTACAACACACAAGATCACGAACAACATACAGTATAAAATATATATCTGGAACTACATTTATAATTTTATGCAGGAGAATGGCAGGTCACCAAGATGATGATAGAAAAGGAAATGAGATACCAATTTTAGCTCATAATAGAAATTTAGAAACTGAGAAATCTAGAACTGACCCTATAAGATCTGCTATAGTTTCATCAGGGGAAGAACTTACAATTGAAGAGCAGAATGAAATAGAAAAATACAATAAACCAGTTTTATTGACTGTGATTTTAGCATTTGTTTACAGTCATGAAATAACAAGACATCGAGCTAAAGAATGAAAAGTTAGAAGAGATTATTACCATAGCCATATGCAAACTCCAAAATACAGTGAAAATGAAAAAAAGAGAAATAAACTGAGAAAGAGAATAAACCTTAGTAAGCAAAAGCTATTTAATGAAGCTTTTGTGGAGTTATGTAAATAGAAATATAAGAATTATTAATTCTTATAAGTTTTTTATCTATATAAATGAACATTTTTTCTGTTGATTATAATTTGGTACCAAGTGGAAAACTAAACGAAAATCTATTAAAATTTAATTAAATAATGAACAGTAACATAGTATTGAACCATGAACTGATGTACAAAAAAAGAATGGTTGAGATAGTGTCAAAACATCCAAAAACTGGTGTAAATTTACTAGTTGTATTAGGTATTCCTGGTTGAAAAAGATTATTGAATACCTAACGAAAACGAAAGGAGGTAAATGACTACCTCAACATGTAGATGCTGATACCCTGAGAAGTGGAAATACACGCCCAGTGGGTTTCCCTAAGCTGGCTGCTTTCACCACAGCTTAGGGGCCCAAACTGCTCCACCAGACTTTGTTATGGAGTACTGGAATCTCTTTGAGGAGGCCACTTTTCAATATAGTCATGAACTTGGTGACAAGGAAGGTAATGGATGGTAGTGGTTATTGGATGGGGGAAGGAGGAAATGAGAATCATTTGTTATGATGATGAAGCAGTAATGCTGCCCGACAGTGAAGATAGCCTGTAGAAACTTTAACAAACTTTTTGCGTGGCGGCCAAAAACCTAAATATGGTCATATCCACTCAAGAAACCAAATGTATGACGACATCTATGGAACCTATTAGATTGAAACTAGAAGTGGATGGAAAAATTACTCGATGGGTAATGACACTTTAATATCTTGGTATTGATATGTCCAGCAGTGGAAATATTGAAATGAAGCTAGAGAACAAGTATTAAGAGCAAATAAAGTGGCAGGGTGTTTAAATGATATTATTTGGGAAAACAAGGGTATAGGAAAGCATGAAAAGACAAGCATATTGTAGAAAGTAGTGAGACAAGTTGTGACTTACACAGCTGAGACAAGATCGAAAACATCAAAATCCAAGAGCTTCGGAAACCAGGGAAAACAAAATCCTGCAGGGAAGATACTGGGAGACTGGGAGAACTGAAAACATTAGAAAAGAATGTAAAGCGGACACCATTAATAAGTGGGAATATAAGAGAAAGTATGAATGGAACGAAAGCATAGACAGAGTGGATGAAAGGAAGACTGTGAAATTCGTAAGAAATAAACTACAAACTGATAAAAGAAATCTTGCTCGTCCAAGCAAAAGCTGGAGCGGGAACCTCAGGTTAGACCTGTGGGTACTGAAGGAAACAGGCCTTAGCCATCGAAAACAAGGGAAAAAAATATGCCGGAGTGCGAACTCTCCTTTATTGCACTACATCGAAAATCACTCTGAGCCTCTGCAGTAAGCAGGGTGCCACATCGTAAAAACCCTGGATTTGTGGTGGAACTTGCTCCACATTCCAGTGCACACACTACACGAGTCCTGGACAACTTCTTTACCCGTGGACCTATGTTGAAAAGACGTTCCATAGCTGCATTAGCAATGGTACGGATTGCTAGTGAACTGGAAGTAGATGGGAACTCATGCACCTGACACAACATGACGAGTAGCCTCCAGATGGTAAGAGGCGGTTCTCTAGTCTCAAGACAGAGACTGGATATGTGGTTACTCCTGTAAGCGCCCATGGACAGCCTAAAACTCTTATCGTGTATAGCGTCAAAGATGTTGAGATAAGAAAGCCTTGCTGATGCATATACTGTGTACCCATAGTCTAGGCGTCATCAACGAAAGCCCCATAAAACAGGAGCGGACATCCCCTCTACATTTCCCAGGACCTCTGGCTAAGATACTTCAAGATGTTCAGTGCCTTCTGAGCCTTTGCCTTCAACACCTTTAGGTATGGTACCCACGACATTTTGGAGTCAAATGTGAGGCCCAGGAACCTCACAGTGTTTAAAATAGAGCATTGTGTTCCACATAAACAATGCAAGTGTATTAAAAGTACGACTCGAATAATTAAAATGAAAACACACAACACTTTTCTACTGAAAACTCAAAACCTATGTTTGCAGGCCATTGCTCCAACCTCTGCGCTGTAAGCTGCTACTGACGAGTCACTGTTGCAACACTGGAAGAGAGGAACAGAAAAACACAAAATCGTCCACAAGTAAGGAACACTGTAGAGGACATCCTATAGCAGATGTGATATTGTTATGGCTAAGGCAAAGAGGGTAAGACTTGAAACAGTGCCTAAGCAACATAATTCTGCCGCTCAAAACGATCAGACAGCACAACACCAACTCTGGGGCTAAAAGCGCTTAGACAGAAAGGATATTATGAGGTTTGGATGGTGGCCACGGAAACCCCACTGGTGCAGCTGCCATAAAATACTGTGTCACCAAGTAATGTCGTACACATTACTAATGCCAAAGAATGCACGGATACTTTGATGTTTACATAGAAAAGCCTGCTGGATAGGTGTCCCTAGCAGGGTCAGGTTGTCAACAGTGGATGGAAATCTCTGGAATCCACACTGACACTGGCTAAGGAGTTATCAATTCTCGAACATCGAGACTAGACGATAGTCAACCATTTGTTCCATGATCCTTCCTGCACAGATCGTTAAGTCGACGCCCTGGTGACTTCGGTCCTTTACTGGCCTTAGGACAGATATCAGTTGCCTCTCTCGACGACCTGGGAACATGACCTGTTTGCCATATCAAAACAGTCTAGGAGGATATTCTTCGGTGCCACTGCCAAATGTCGAAGCACGTCTAAGTGTGGGAAACATGCGTGTATATGCATCATGAGTTATCAGACGTGGTTGTGATCAGGTGCAGTACCATGAGTCTCAGATTCTGTCGAATACAGCTCCAATATTGAGAAAGGGTACTTGTAAGACTCAGAATTGTTTGATCTGAAGTTCAATTTGCCTCTCTGTGACCGCTGGCTACTGGCCGGTATCGGAAGTAGTTGTAAAATGCACCATCACCGTCTGGGCGTTGTTCAGAGACACCATTGTTTCAGCACTGTTGGTAGTGGTAAACGTCTTTAATTAGCATAAATCCTGTAGATAGATCCCCTACATTTTTGGAAAAATTGAAACGGGTGACAGAGTCTAGGAAAGCTTGCCATGAGCTTTTCTTGCTCTTCTTCGACAAGTGGCTTCTCCCTTACATCCTAGAGCAGTGTACCCAAAGAGTTGTCATTTAAAACAGAGCGTTGAGTTCAGTTCATAGCACCACATGTTCCAGCGAAGAAAACCTACTTTGATATTCACCGGGTGTTTAATGCCACTCGGAATAAGTAACGCAATGGAGTTTTATCAGATCAGCATCCATCTGTTTATTGACACACTTTAAGACTAAAAAACAGCGCTTCATATAGGAATCATCCGAACAGAACGGAAATAGTGGCGGATGGGTGTTATCTTACTGAAACTTAAGCCCACGATGGTTTGCTATGAAGGACAATAAAATAGCGAGTAGAATATAGTCGACAATTCGCTGTTCTGTAAGGGTGCCACGCCACGTATGACTACAAAAGGAGTCTTCCTATGACAAGAATAAGCATCCCAGACCATCAGTCGTGATTGTTGAGTCACATGTTGGGCGACGTGCAGGCTGGTATCCCGCTGATATTTGGGGCGTCTTCTGAAAGGGCTTTGCTGGTCATCAGAAGTCAGACTAAAGAGGAAATCATCACTGAAAACAATTACACTACGGTGAATGACATTGCTGGCCGAAGATGTGTCTAGAGATGCCATGGATACCAACGTGACTGAGCCCACCATGTGGCCTGCCACCAGAAGAGATGATCTGTGATGCCATTTATTTTCATAGTAGAACACCACTGGCTGTCATCTGCGGCACCTTCACAGAACAGCTCTTCGTTGACGATATTCTACAATTCCCAAAAAAGGCGATATTTTGTACTGTTTATCCTCGTGTTTCTTTAACTCTACCTTGGCCAGCAGTTTCGCCAGATCTCTCCCTAGTTGAGAACGATTGAAGCGTTACGGACAGGGCCCTCAGAATACCTCGAAATTTTTACGATCTTAAGCGCCAATTGGACGTAGTTCGTCACAAAAACCCTCAGAAGGACACCCAACAATTCTATCAGTCAGTGTCAAGTCAAATAATTGCTTACACAAGGGCCGGAGGTGGACCAAGGCAATGATGACAAGTTCAATTTGCAAAGCTCTCTCACTTCAATAAATCATCCAATTTTTCTGAAATTGTAATCATTTGTTCATCTATACATATACATCGTATCTACATATGTTTGCCGCAGTAGAATAGTATCTTCGTGATACGTCGTTTTTTGTGTCTTAGAGTGTCTTTCGCACATTCAGGATACATTCTACAGCCAAGTAACCTTTCAATTCTTCCTGAGTAATTTCAACAATATGTCTTCGGGACAGAAAACCTTTGCTGTAGACCAAGGCTTCATATTCAATAAAAACAACACCGCATTGCTGACTGTTGTCCAACGAGCACGTACGTCCGTAATAGCTATTACGAGACCAGTTAAAGGCGCTGATATATTTGTAACACAAAGGTTACTGGATTGGAGCAGTTTTGGGCTGAATATGACGTAGTGTAACGTCGAAACTGGTTGCCTAGAAATAAACCTATATAAGGGCGATTGGTGTTGTTTTTATTGAACGTTGAACAGCCGTAGTCTCATACTCCACCAGAAGATGAAGTTACATTCAGAGCTTTATATCGCTCCGTTTCAATGGCGCATTTCCCAAGGCATTTAGCTTTCTGCAGCTTCAGAGAAGGTTGTGAACTACAGGTTTCAACCAACAGTGTTCCATTGCCCAATCACTTGACTAACTTTGAAGTGCGAGTAAGTGCTCTAAACCGTTTTGCATACAGAGACGCGAAACTTCCTCAAAACCGACATCTTTTTTTCACTATTGTAAACACATTCTTATTAGCAGCAGGCATTCTGTTACTAGTACAAATTGTTTTGGAAACCAATCTCAGTCAGGATGATGGGCAATACAGGCGCTATTGTTGCACTGGTTTTTAGTATTAGCAGTCCGCCTATATTGCAGGGGAAAGGAAGTGAAAATTTCGAGATATACATCAGAGTCCCACGGAAAGCTAGGGAATTAAGGGGTTACCCAGACAGAGCTCCACACGCTTAGGTAAGTATTACACAACGAAGGTGCAGCAGGTACCCCAGAGGTTGTCCGCTAACAACTGTTTCAATAAAAAGAGCCATATATCCCACTGGTGCGCAGAGCCCCTTGGGATTGAGGCGATACATTTTGGAAGTTTTCATCATCCTCACGATCAGGGCAGTCAAACAAAGATCTTCAATCCTTGTGGTACACGAAGTCCTGCTACCGCACGTTACAGATTTTACTGAAGCGTGCCCAGAACTTACAGTGACAGACGACGGGCGGTGATTACCGGTGCTCAGCTCAGGAATCCCAGGGTTACGAAACATGTACCCAGCCAAGGAATGCAGAAGCCCTGAGGGCTACTTACACGAAATTAAGTTATTGTAGGATTCGTATTTTCGTTACAGATCGCTGTGTACCTGTCGTCTATGGGCACCGTCTTTGATTAGTTATCAAATCGTTCTCTGTCATACGTTCTGGACCCGCCACAGCTTACATTCTGAAAAAAAAAAAATCATCAGTTTTGACAGTCAAATACTACCAGCATAAGAAGTCATCCCCAGTCTCGAAACGACAATGATAAAGCGGGTGAAGGAGTGGACATTGGTTAAGGGCACTCTCTTTCCCTTGGGGTGGGGAGGGAGAACAAGGAATGATCAACGACATGAATATCCAGAGAGCAATGGAAGTCACTCAACTAAAGACACATAACGTCTATCCACAGGGCATATAGCCTGTAATTGAAAAAGTGTAATGATGATCTCTTCACTGGCAAAAAAATTCCAGAGAAGTTTCCTATTCAGATAACCGAGAGGGGATGCCAAATGGAGGTGACCATGAGAGAAAGATTTAGTAAGCAACGAAAGGACAATAACCTACGACTTGGAGAGTGGAAAGTCAGTAGCTTGAACGTGGAGGGAAACTAGAATAACTGAAAAGGAAAAGTAAAGGTCAGTGAAGTCTGATGGAAAGGTTACAAGGATTTCTGGTCTTATCAGTATAGGGCAATATCAACAACAGCAGGAAATGACATGACGGGAGTAGGATACGTTATGAATACGAAGGTTGGGAAGAGAGTGAGTTACTGTGAACGGTTCAGTGTTATTGTTGTTCTCATCAGAAGTAGTTAGCAGAGAATATGCGCTTGGTACTAGGAATGAGAGAGGAAAGGCGCTAATTGAATTCTTAAATAAATTTCAGCTCGTAATAGCGAATACTCTGTGCAAGAATCACGAGGAAGTATACTTGGTAAAGGTCAGGAGATACAGAAAGTTTTCAGTCAACTACATCATGGTCAGGCATAAGATGCTATATTAGATACTGGTTTGTAAGACGTACCCAGGAGCAGGTATAGACTCAGATCACAGCGTAGTAGTGATGAAAGCGGTCTGAAGTTTAAGAGATTAGTCAGGAAGAATCAATACACAAGGAAGTGGGACACGGAAGCATTAAGTAATGGCGAGATACGCTTGAAGTTCTCTAAATCTATAGATACAGCAATAAGGAATATAGAAAAGTTATAACAGCCTTCAGTGAAATAGAAAGAAAGGATAATAACATTAAAAGTACAATGGGAAATCCACTATCAAATGCAGAGGAGATAGTGTATAGGTGGAGAGACTACAATGAAGCGTATGTGAGAGGGAAGACTTGCCTGATGTGATAGAAGAAGGAACAGGAGTCGATAGGGAAGGGATAGAGGAGCCAGTAATAGAATCAGAATTTAAGAGAGCTTTGAAGGACAAAGATCAAATAAGGCAGAAAGAATATATAACATACCATCAGAAGTTCTAAAATCATTGAGGGAAGCAGCTACAAAACGATGATTCACATTAGCGCGTTGAAAGCATGCACCTGGCGATTTACCATCTGACATTCTGAAAAATATCATTCACACAATTCCAGAGACTGCAAAAGCCAATAAGTGCGAGAATTATCGCACAATCAGCTTAACAGCTCATGCATCCAAGTTTATGACAAGAATAATATACATAAGAATGCAAAAGAAAATTGAGGATGTGTTAGGTGACGATAAGTTTGGCTTTAGGGAGGGTAAAGGCACCAGAGAGGCCGTTCTAACGTTGCGATTGATAACTGAAACAAGGGTAAAGAAAAATCGAGACACGTTCGTACAATTTGTCGACCTGGAAAAAGCGCTCGACAACCCAAATGATGCAAGATATCCGAAATGTTGAGGAGAATGGGGATTAGCGACAGCGAGAGGTGGTGACGTGTACAAGGGCCAAGAGGGAATAATAAGAATGTAAGTCCTCGGATTAATAAATGAGTAAGACAGGGATGTTGCGTTCCGTCCCTGCTGTTCGAACTATACATCGAAGAAGCAATTACGGAAAAAAAGTTCACGAACTGAATTAAAATCCAGTGTGGATGAAATCCCTGAACCAGCGAGACAGAGCGGATTAGGTTATATTTGGGGAAAGGAGCCAAAATAAGTTGCTGTCAGTTACACTCAACATATAAATTTTATTATTTAAAACACAGAATAACATAAACAAGAATTAAAAACTCTCAAGGTTTTAACCACAGAGCTCCTTTGATTTGATTTATATCGGCTAAAAGCCACATATGAAACTCCAGAACCCAAGGCCTGAGCAAAGAGTTTAGGTGCAGGAGTTCTTCTGCAAATTTCGCTTCTTTAAAAAAATTCTTTTTCTTGAATAAAAATAGGCTGAAGAGCTTAGCTTAAGTCTCTCCCACCGAACTCGGCTGAAGGCCATACATTAAGCAAGAACAGTGTTATGACTTAAGGTCAAAGCAAAGATTTTCAATGAACTCTAAATAGGCTGAAACTCGACTGAAGGTCGCACATCAACCAAACAATTTAACGGCTTAAAGCCTAGGATGAAGAGCTTTCAATTTAACCGGCTGAGGGCCTTAGCTTAAAACAGTTCATGCAAGTTCGGCTGAAGGCCTTAAACTAAAGAATAACAATGTTATCACTTAAGGCAAGACCAAGAGCTTAAATTTTTCAGTTGAAAAGAGATCAAAATTCGGCTTAAAGCCACACACCATGTCAAAACAATGTTACTGCTGAAGGCCTAGGAAGAAGAGCTTTCAATTTGAAAAGGCTGAGGGTCTTAGCTTAAAACATTTCATGCAAACTCGGCTAAGGGCCTCACACCCAAAAAGATTACAGTGTTATAACTTAACGGCAAGAGCAAGATTTTGAATTTTCAGTTTAAGAGAATTTAAAACTCGGCTGAAGGTCACACACCATGAAGAAAACAATTTCACAAGAAAGGGAAAAATAGCTTACAATCTTAATAAGCTAAAACTCGGCTGAAGGCCACACAGAGTACTTAAGACGAAAAGGAAGTCACTATGTAAAACACAAGGAGCGGGGCTCAGAAGGTTCCAAGGGTCGGCCTGGGAAGTAACACTAACACACGTTTAAGTGAGACAGGCAGCCAGACCGACAAGCTCTTAATCGGAAGGCAACACAACCAAGGGATGGTTCACGACCGACCGACAATCTGCCCCATTTCCAACGGTCGGATCCAACTGCACAAATAATGGAAAATATCGGCCTCACCAAGATCAAGGTATCTCTCATCACTGAAGACGAGCATAAAAGAATCCGAAAACACAAGTCACAACTGTGAAGTCACTACCGGAGGTTGCAGATTCTAGGCAACAAAACACACGACTTGTTATCACACGCGCCATGGGCTGAGAAAACGGCAACCCACAAATAACGAACGAATCGTTACAGTCGAGTTTTAAGAACAGGTAACTAATTACACAACTTGAGGATCCTGCTTCGGAAGAAAGCGAAAAGTCGCTCGCACACCTAGCGCCTCCAGATGGAACAGCGCGTGCCCGCCGCCAAAAGCCCTGGACTGGCTTCGCGCTATGGAGACTGCGTCGCTGCTCAGTTCCAACGAAACAACAAGGTCGCACCACATCCCGACTCGGAAAATGGTGTTCGTCCTGAGGATCCAAGACGTCGTCGACTGAGACGACCAGCCGATGAACCGACCAACGGCCTTCCGTCTGCGACGACCACGGTCCCAGCGTGTACTCGCACTGTCTGGCTTCCAGCTGACTACCAACTCATTGCTCCAAGACCGACTGCTCTCCTGGTCCAACTGAACTGACTTCCTTCGAACGGACGACGTCCAGAAGACACTGGCACGGACCCAACCATGCAGAGGGAACACAACCAACATCTCTGCGCAGGGAGGGATCCTACCCAAATACACGTCGTCGATGAGACGAGCGACCGAACGACCAACCAACGGTCGTCCCCCCTGATACTGGCTGTGCCGACCTCACTGGGGCTCCGTCCCTGATTCCACTGCTGCTGCGTCCCGACCGCCCTCCTGGTCCCACTCACTTCCAGACACACGACGCCCCAGAAATACTATCGGTCACTCCAGAGATGGTACGACAGTGCACTTATCGACTCGCGCTGCTGCTGCCACTCACGGTCAAGTAAGGCAGGTAGTTCGTGACGCCAGTAAATGGAATAAGAAAACGAGGAGGGAGTACCGTAATAGAAGATGACAAACAATAAATGGCATGAACATAAGCCGTGCAATGCTCAGTGGATGCATGTCAATGACATGAGTCGCTGATGACATTTCTGTCCCGAATGGAAGTGAAGAAGAATTGCATGATCTCCTGAAGGAATGAACGGTCAATTGAGTACAGAATATAGAGTGAGTGTAAATCGAAGGGAGATGAAAAGTACCAAAAATGAGAATACAGAGAGACTTAACGTGAGGATTGATGTTCAAGAAGTGGGTGAAGTTAAGAACATCTGCTATCTAAGTATCTATGTAACTCATGACGGGCGTAACAAGGAGGGCAGCAAAAGCAGACTAACGCTCGCATAAAGAACATTCCAGACAAAGAGAGGTCTACCAGTAGCAAACATAAGCATTAAATTGAGGAAGAAATTTATGAGAATGTACATTTGTAGCACAACATTCTATGATAATGAAGCATGGTCTGTGGAAAAAGTGGAGCAGAAGAGAATCCAAGCATTTGAGATTTGGAGCTACAGACTAATGCTGAAAATCGATTAGAGCGACAAGGTAATGAATGAGGAGGTTCTACACAGAATCGGGGAGGAAATGAATATATGCAAAACACTGGCAAGAAGATGGGACACAATGGTAGGACGTCATGGAATAACTTGCTTGATGCTAGAGGGAGCTGTAGAGAGTAAGAACTGATTGGAAGACACCCAACAGATAACTGAGAACATTGGTTACACTTCCTACTGTGAGATGAAGATGTCGGCACAGAAGAGGAATTTGTAGCGGTCCACATCAAATCAGTGAAAAGACTGATGACTCAAAAACAAATTATTCCTGTTCAGACAGCAAGTGTGTAGTCATGTTAACTGTATAGGGAGTCGGCATTCACTGGGGAACTCTCTAAGGTGGTATCCATCGCCCGGCACTGAATCACTCTAAAAGCATTTAAGCTTTTATGATTGATCTTCCATCTTGAACATTGCCACCTTTCACGTATAACGGCTGTACTACCATCAGTGCCGTTAGAGTTCGGTTTGTACCTTAAGCCAGATGACTCTTGAATCTGTGATACTTTCACCTCTTTTTTTATTAACGAAATAATCTTGTGGTAGACGAGTGTCAGACCACGTAGGTTACAGGCTACCCATGCGTAGGTGCACAATGTATTTGGCTGGTACCATGGTACTTCATATGAATCGCAGTTCCTCATCTTGCTGATAAAACTATAGGGATGGCACGACATTGGTTCATCAATAGGGACTCTTCGCAAGCTTGTTGTGCAACTACTATTTAAGAACACTAGGGAGATGTTGCTGAAACCGCGATCCTGTGTGTTGTAGGGGTACAGCCTTTGGTTACCAAACAGAAACACCCCTAGACAATGGTTCAATCAGAGCCAACGACAAATTTTAAGTTACAAAATCATCAGCAATGAAAACCGAATGATACCAGCATAAAGAGTCACTCTTGATCTGTCAAAGGTCTTCCCTACGTGCTGGTGAAGACTTCAGGTGGGAAAACTCCACTAAAAGGCGGAATAATAAATAATGATCAACGACATAAGGCTGCAGAAGGTAACATATAATTTCATATTAACCGTTGGATTTATAATAGGGGTCCTTTGGAGTCACCAAACTTTCACTCTGTTAAGAAAGTGCCTTAGAAATTATTTATTTCAGTTGATATTTTATGTAGTCCTTGGAAATACGGTTAGCTTACGTCAGAAGGAACACTGTTTGTTGCAAGCTACATTCATTATTTTATTTCATGAATTTTGCAGTCCTACTTGTATAGGGCATAACTGTCTATATGTTACCAGAATGACGCGTTAACGTAGCTAGATTACTGACAACAGTTTACTGAGAGGTCAGAAGCACTGTTAAAGCTACATCCCAGTACTTAGTTGAATGTGAGTGTATTTTTCATAAACAGAATAAGTATTCATCTACATCTACATCTACATACATACTCCGCAATCTACCATACAGTGCGTGGCGGAGGGTACCTCGTACCACAACTAGCATCTTCTCTCCCTGTTCCACTTCCAAACAGATCGAGGGAAAAATGGCTGCCTATATGCCTCTGTTATAGCCCTAATCTCTCTTATCTTATCTTTCTGGTCTTTCCGCGAAATATAGGTGGGTGTCAGTAAAATTCTACTGCAGTCAGCGTCAAATGCTGGTTCTCTAAATTTCCTCAGTAGCGATTCACGGAAAGAACGCTTCCTTTCCTCTAGAGACTTCCGCCCGAGTTCCTGAAGCATTTCCGTAACACTCGCGTGATGATCGAACCTACCAGTAACAAACCTAGCAGTCCGCCTCTGAATTGCTTCAATGTCCTCCCTCAATCCGACCTGATAGGGATCCCAAACGCTCGAGCAGTACTCGTATTAGTGTTTTATAAGCGGTCTCCCTTACAGATGAACCACATCTTCCCAAAATTCTACAGGGAATCGAAGATGACTATTCGCCTTCCCCACAACTGCCATTACATGCTTGTCCCACTTCATATCGCTCTGCAGTGTTACGCCCAAATATTTGATCGACGTGACTGTGTCAAGCGCTACACTACTAATCGAGTATTCAAACATTACAGGATTCTTTTTCCTATTCATCTGCATTAATTTACATTTATCTATATTTAGAGTTAGCTGCCATTCTTTACACCAATCACAAATCCTGTCCAAGTCATCTTGTATCCTCCTACAGTCACTCAACGACGACACCTTCCCGTACACCACTGCATTATCAGCAAACAGCCGCACATTGCTATCCACCCTATCCAAAAGATCATTTATGTAGATAGAAAACTACAGCGGACCTACCACACTTCCCTGGGGCACTCCAGATGATACCCTCACTTCCGATGAACATTCACCATCGAGGACAACGTACTGGGTTCTATTACTTAAGAAGTCTTCGAGCCACTCACATATTTGGGAACCAATCCCGTATGTTCGTAACTTAGTTAGGAGTCTGAAGTGGGGCACCAAGTCAAACGCTTTCCGTAAGTCAAGTAATATGGCATCCGTCTGATACCCTTCATCCATGGTTCACATGATATCATTTGAAAAAAACGGCGATTTGCGTTTCGCAGGAGCGATGCTTTCTAAAACCGTTCTGATGCATTGACAGTAACTTCTCTGTCTCAAGGAAATTCATTACATTCGAACTGATAATATTTTCGAGAATCCTGCAACAAACCGATGTTAAGGATATTGGTCTGTAATTTTGAGGATCCGGCCTTCTACCCATCTTTTTTCCAGTCGCTCGGGACTTTACGTTGGGCATGAGATTCGCGATAAATGCAAGCTAAGTAAGGAGTCAATGCAGTAGAGTACTCTCTGTAAAACCGAATTGGAATCCCATCAGGACCTGGCGATTTATTTATTTGCAACCCATTCAGCTGCTTCACAACCCCAGGGATGTCTATCACTATGTTCTCCATACGGGAATCTGTACGAGTCTCAAACGGTGGTACGTTTGTACGATCCTCCAGCGTGAAAGATTTCTCAAATGCTAAATTTATAATTTCAGCTTTCGTTTTGCTGTCTTCCGTTGCCAGGCCAGACTGAACAGTGAGTGACTGGATGGAAGCTTTCCTCCCACTTACCGATTTTACGTAAGACCAGAATTTCCTTGGGTTTTCAGCCAGATCTTTTGCTAAGGTATGACGGTGGTAATGGTTGTATGCTTCGCGCATCGCTCTTTTTATAGCAGCACGAATCTCTACTAACTTTTGCCTGTCCTCATTCTCCCGATCTTTCTTGTACCACGAGTGCAACTGTCTTTGCTTCCTGAGCATTCTCCGAATTGCGCTGTTAAACCACGGTGGGTCTTTTCCGTTCGTAGCGCACTTTTTCGGCACATACTTGTCCAATGCGTGATTTACAATGTGTTTAAAATTTGCTCATAATTCTTCCACGTCCATCGTACCGGAAGTAAATGAAATCGATTCATTTACTAAGTGGGATGCTAACAACTGCTTATCTGCTCTTTCTAGTAACAATACTCTCTTAGCCTTCTTGACTGACTTTTTAACTTTAGTAACCATAGTCGTAATGACAACATCATGATCACTAATCCCTGTCTCAACACTGACACCGTCGATGAGGTCTGGTCTGTTCGTGGCTAACAGATCTAAAATATTTCCATTACGCGTTGGCTGTCGATTTAGCTGCTCAAGACAGTTTTCGGATGATGTGTCCAAAAGTAATTCATACGACGGCTTGTCTGTACCACCTGTAATGAATCCATAGACATCCCAGTCTATACTAGGTAAGTTGAAGTCGCCTCCGACTAATATAGCATGATCCGGGTACTTCTGCGATACAGAGTGTAGACTCCCTTTGAATGATTCTAGAACTGTCACGATGGAACCTGGTGGCCGGTAATAACACCCTACAATTATCCTTATTTCTCTTAGCCCTGTTAAACGTGTCCAGATAACTTCACAATCACACTCTACTTCGACCTCAGTAGACACAATATTATTGTCAACTGCAATGAAAACACCACCTCCTACCGTGTCTAACCTGTCTTTCAGATACACGTTCCAACCCTCACTAAATATTTCAGGACTTCCTATCTCACGTTTCAGCCAGGTCTCAGTCCCGAGAATAATTTGCGTGCCACACGCTTCCTGGAGGGCAGTAAATTCAGGAACTTTATTCCGAACACACTGAAAATTTACTGCTAATATCTTGATAGCTGAGGTGTCTTTACACTGAGCGCGTTATGATTTCCCTGCCTGCCTCTCACTACTGCCTAGCCTAAAAAACCGCCATGTGCACGCCACAAGTACTCTGCTACCCGAGTAGCCGCTTCCTTTGTGTAGTGCACCCCTGACCTATGTAGGGGCGTCCTACAATTCCCCACTCAATAGCACAAGTCTAGAAATCTGCAGCCAAGACCGTCACAGAGTCGACGAAGCCTCTGGTTGAGACCCTCCACTCGGCTCCAAACCAAAGGACCCCTATCCACTCTGGGAACAATGCTGCAAATAGAGAGCTCTGCTTGCACTCCGCGTGCGAGGCCAGCGGTCTTCACCAAATCCGCCAGCCGCCTGTACGAACTGAGGATCGCCTCAGAACCCAAGCGACAGGCATCATTGGTGGCAACGTGAGCAACTCCTTCCAGACGACTGCACCCCGTACGCTCGATAGCCGCAGGCAAGGCCGCCTCCACATCTAGGATGAGGCCCCCCGGCAGACAAACCGAGTGCACGTTGGAATTCTTTCCAGCCCTGTACGCTGTATCCCTCAGGGGCTTCGAGTTACTATTATCCCGTAGTGGAACATAATTATATACCATACTGCATATAATGGCAGAAGAACATCTGAAATCAGTACAAGTGATCAAAACTTTAAATCATTTATTGCTGAATGGCCTGAAGAAGGAACTAGCTTTTGTCAAGAAGACAGCAGAGATTCAGATTGATGATCATCAGTATAATGAACTAATGTATTCTCGTGTCGCAGGTGAAACAAACGGGAGAGAATGCGATGATACAGAAGGAATGCCATGATACAGACTACAAAACTGCTGATTTCCTTTTCATGCATGATGGAACTCAATACAGTAAATCACTGTCACCAGGATGCAGAAAACGAATACACATTATCATTAAAATACAATCTTGTCCAGTAATAGATAGTGTAACGAAACATAAAGGAAGGCCCTCCCTAAATGAAGGCTTCCACGTCCTAAGAAATTTTGTAATCTGCACTTTCGTCTGAAATACAATTTGACAGTTTTACGTTGTGTGGGCATAAAGAACAATGTGTGACCGTGCTACGTCTCTGCAAAATAGCAGCACTTTACATGAAAGTCGTAAAGGCACCATTATTCTATAATGAATGTACATCAGGGGTTGATCTTCTTGACGAGAAGGCAATTAGACACTCTTGGAAGAGACAGCCGAGAAGGTGATATTTTGTCTAATGGAGAAACGTATTCGATGTAATAGCAATAAATATTTTGTCCTTATTTTCACATTAACGTCCCAGCTATATGGAAGCCAGATCTGATAACAACAAAACTATTCTCATACGGCGAGGAGAATCAACAAGCAACGCCACCAAAATATAGCTCTACAAGCCAGAGCGTGTTGAGGAATTAGTATCCAACCGGCGAAGATTGTGGCAGTTGTATCACCAAATGGAAGATGCCTCATGGTGTGATATTCGCTATTTTTGACTTCACTAAAACAGCAAATACGAGTAGTTAATACTTTCAGCCAGAAGGCAAATACTTGTTTGTAAATAATGATTAATGTATAATGAGGAGTCGCATGGCGACTGTGGAATTTTCTAAATAATGTAATTCGTCGTCTTTGGGGAGCAAACAGAGAAATACGGATAGATATGCGATCCTTCACTATTTTGTTCGCTGGAGAACAAATGAAGGCTTGAGCGCAAAAAAGACTTGTACTGTTTTTCTCAAGTAAGACGGACGCAGATCTGTGGCAGTCTGATCTAATTTTTTACTAAATGTATAAAAACGTGTAATGTCTAAGTTTGAGTGAAGTGTAAAGAACTGTTATAACTTACCGTGACGACGCACGAGCGACTCAAAGAAGACAATGGCCATATAAAAGAGCGCTCAATGGACATGATACGGACATAAAAATCTACCGTCATTATAGTACTAAGCTTAAGGTACGATATATGTTTTAGTTTATAATAAATATTTGTTCTGGGAGTACTGAATCATTTTGCAGTGCTCATTCCTATTATCTCCTCAGTATTATTTTCATTTGAATTATGCATTTTGCTAATATTATAGACACCAAGATCAGCAGTCCAAGGTGCGTGTTACACTGATAAAAAGAAAACTGTTTTATCGTCTTCTTGCATCAGCTTTAATATTGAATTTCCCTTTTGTGTGATGTCACAGTTGTTTTTGCGCCCTTAAGAACTTTCTGGTCCCTTAGGAAATTGTTTTGTCATAACAATAACTTCACAACCGGGTATGATCGTATCTACGATCATGAAGTAATTAGAAAGACGATAACGCAATTTCTTAATCAATAGCACGCTAGTTGTGACTGCCTCAAGCCATGCGAAACTGCAAGTAAACACTAATCACATCCCATAATGCAATATTTTATGACAATGGTCAATCCATGATTCTTACGCCAATTGTGATTGATAAAACAGTAAGCTAAATCTCAATTTCCAACTTTCCATTGAATAACAACCTCACTTTTATTTTGTAACATCACACTTTGCGCCCTTCTTGGAACTGTGCAAGCAAATCCAGACACTACAGAGCACAGATCCTAAATGGGGAAAAGTAATCAGATTCCTTCAAGAAAATCAAAACCAAAAGTTGTCCAAATTCTTCAAGATTCATAATCAGGTATTATTTCATCGTACCTCTGTGTCAACAGACAACTGGCTTGTTTGTCTACCTAGCAGTTTTGTCGAACATCTTTTGTGGTTTACCCACATTTCTTGGGGCCACTATGGTCCAGAGAAGTGTAAAAAGGAGATTGCTACTTACTGTTATGTGCCCAACCTACATCGTCGGATACACAAGTTGCTAAAATTCTGTGTCCCCTGCCAAAAGGCGAAAACTCTGAATATTCCTACTTTAATTCCATTGAATCCGATCATCGCAGAAAGACCTAATCAGCTCATTAGCATTGACCTGGCTGGCCCTCTACCGATGGGTAGGGGAGGTGTCAAATACCTCGTTGCTGTTCTCGACAACTTCACTAAATACGTTCGAATGTATGTTATGAAGACATCTTGTGCTCCGCCTAAAATACGCTGTCTTGAAAATGACTATTTCCCTCGATTGGGAGTCCCCGAATCTATACTTTCAGATAATGCATCCAACTTTACTTGCCGCAAATGGCGTGACCTTTGGCCCATCACAATGTCAAGCAGATCTTAAAATCACGTTTTAGGCCCCAGTCGAATTTGACTGAGCGGATCTTCAAGGAGTTTAACAGATTTGTTTGGACGTACATTCCAGACAAGCAAACTCGTTGGGTTGATTTTGTGACACCTTTTGAGGCGATAGTTAATAATTTGCCACACACTTTCACAGGTTTCACTCCACACGAGTTGATATCTCGAAAGAAGGAACAGAATGAGTGGGTTGATCCTCTTCCCAAAATTCCTAGCCCTGAGGTAGAACTAGATGTCAAAATTCGAGGAGCTTTAAGTTCCATTACCACCAATGCTCAATTAAGGAAGAAAGGCTATGATAAAAAAGTAAACAAAGTTGTAAGTTACCATGTAGGTGAAAAGGTATTACTTAAGACTCATTTCAAGCCATCCCTAATATGTAAAAAAAATTGCAAGTGGCAACATATGTACCAAGGTCCTTACCTTATTTTAAGGAAACTGCACATAGGGAGTTATTTATTAACTGACCCAGCTACGGGGAGAGTAAAAGGCTTATTTCACCGCCAAGACTTAAAGTAATTTTATAATGGTAGTGGTTAAATACTGTCGTGGAAATGAATTCTTGCTTACTGGAAATTTCCTTGTGTGAACTGTTAATGATAAGAATTGTGTTGAACAGCGCACTGACTACATGGTAACGGATACTACATGTAAACTTTAAGTATTAAATGTTAAGTATGGAAAAATTGGTTATGGTGATGGACATGAACTGATATTTCTTCAACAAGCTGAAGCAGGAAATTAAGGTTGCACCAAGAATTTCAATTTAATTTTAAGTTAGTATAAAAAAAAAAGTGCTTGCGAGGCGATTGTCCGGAGCTATATAAATATGTAAAGGTAAGAAATAGAGGAGGATGCGTAAATAAGTACTTCTCTCAAGGTACAAGAAGATTTATATATTTATTTTTAGTAATGTAAGTACCTGAAGTTCTGTTGTAAAAGCCCAAATTACCTGCTTAAAAAAAAGGGGGTACATGTTCAAACAGTCCAGACAGTGGACAGGAGTAGAAGAAATAGCTTAAAGTTCAGTTAAAGCGTGCTGTTGAATGGAAAAACAAGTGGTAACCCGCTATCTTCACGCAAGGAGACAATAAGCTGTAGTAAACTAAGTTAGGTGAAATACAGTACAAATAGAGGCAAACCATGAAGCATCAATAATGTAGCGCAAGTACTCCACGAGGCCATTAATTGCTATGAAAGTAAACTATTTCCCTGTGATCTGAGCCCAAAGTAAAGAGTATATGAGGAATGTTAGCTGACGAATTGATTTCAGTAGAATCAAGGTACTAAATAACCACACAGCAAGCCCCCTGTATCATAAGTCCAAGTAAAGATCTTCAGAAGATTTGTAGTGTAATCTAGCGACCATTCAATACCCTAATTGAAGGCTAATCTAAAGAACAAGCAATTCAGTGATATTTAAACTTAATACTGACTATAACCAGAGTAAGACGTAGAAGTAACAAAGCATGCTGTAATGAAAGAGGTTGAAATTTATATATGTGCCTATGTTTATTATGATAATTTTATTTACATGCAGATTTTATTGCAAAAATGTCTCCTAAGACACTCCTCTTACGAAATCCATTTTCCTTGTGCCCGTTCCTTTTGATCCTGGTTCATTAACCCAGACCAAGGGTCGACTTGTAAAAGGCACGTGTGCTTCGAGGCAAAGCAGTGCTTATGAGAAATGAGACACGTAGCGTGATGAACATCGCTAGCTTTGGTAATGTTTGTTATGGACCGGTTGCGTAAACCCAGTGAACTGTCGGTAATTCCATTCATGCGAAAAATAGTAGACGCGCGTTGCCCTATTTTTTTTTAACAGAGAACGATTGCTGAGTACATGAAGCGAACAGGGAGACCTATTGTTATCCAGTCTGCCCTCAAATATAAAAAAAAAAAAAATTTGGCAAGCGCAAAGGAAAGCAAAATAAAAAAAAAAAAAAGATTCAGCGTTAAATGCGTACTCGTTAAGTAGTAGATATGCTGCGTGGCAGTAGAAAATGATCTTGGGTGCACTAAAGAATAAATGCAACGAGTGTTGCGAAACCTGTAGTTTTCATAATGAGGAGATGAGCCCTTAAAAGAAAGTTTGAAAGAATATTTTTAGGTTCGCTAGTGAAAGTAAACCTTGAGATATAAAGAGTCCATTCATAAAGCAGTTGTTCACTGGACTTAACAAAAGGAGTGACCATTAATTGTAAATATTAGCTCGTAAGTGATCTTTTGTAAATAGTAGAATATAAGTCTTTCTGTACCAATGGAGGAAACCTGCAAAATTGATAGTTTTGTAAATGAACTCCATCGGCGAAGGAACTAAGCACGAATGCTGTGTGAAGATGCACACTAAAGTGCGACGTGCATAATAAAAATAACTGTTCACTGTATATTAGTGGTAGTGTTGTACTGCAAGTGTAAAAAGAAGTCAAGGCTACAACAACAGGTGCAACGCAAAGTTCAGTGTTGTTCTAAGTGCAGCGACAGCTAAAACATTCGTCGTCACTTACCTGTGAGCCTCATGGGAGGCAGTTGACAGAGAAGTATGGAGGCAGCTTCAGTGTCCGGCTCCTCCGATGGAAAACGCGCGCGAGGTGTTTGTATCGATGCACTCGTGTGATACGAAGTTTACAAAAAAAAAAAAAAAGGAGCAATCGACGACCAGCAGCTCTGTTACAGCCTGAGCGCGAACGGATACTGAGTATTGGAGCTCACGCAACACTGTGCAGCCGCTGTGAGTGGCTGACGTGTGGGTGACGAAACAATCCAAACTTTAAACTGCTAACCGCCATGACTTCCATCGTACATACTGGAGGAAAGACATTTGTACACTTGTGTGACTACATCTTCATACCTAAATTAAGCAATTTTCTTGAGTTGAAGTTAAGATGAGTAAGAAGTAGATTGTTAGATTACTCAGACCTTAAAGCCATTAATACCGGCACTCCTGAACACTGCTAAAATGAATTATAATCCTGTCTCTTGATGGACAAAGAAAATGAATGTACACTATAGGAAGACCCTAAATTCCAGACCAGTCCCGATCCTTAACAAATGTATCCAATAGGTTGTAGGTTATACTAATAATTTAGCACTTCTTCTGTTTCATATTGTAAATAAAAACCCGGGAAGCCACTTGAATTCCTGGCACCACAGTGGAAAGGACAGATGTACTGCATGATGAACGCCGTAGACAGCTAACACAGAAAGTGAAAGCATCACGAAGTGTAGTGCTACGTTATTAAACTGTAATTGAACCACAATGAGTCAACAGATGCTCGAACATTGTCCACTCTAGTTTAGTGAAAATAAGCACTCACTGTACTCATGTATTAGTTGTTAAGCTCAAGCGAAAGTAATTTCTGAATTCTATCCCCTGAAGAGCGAAGTGAACGTTCACTTATTGTTATAAGCAAATATGAACCAAACTTAAATATGCACATAAATGTTAATCTTGGTATTATGGAATGAAGTGACTGATGAACAAAGAATGAAAAACATTATTTTGAAAAATGATAAATATCTGATATACGTTTATAAATGTAATTTCAATTTATGTACATAGTACGCCAGTAACATTATGTAAATGTCACACCAAAAATCACGAATATCTCATGAGAACATGAGGATCGAGGTAATCCTTCGGCATTCCCTCTCTCCTCATGGGAGGCAATGTGATATTCGCTATTTTTGACTTCATTAAAACAGCAAATACGAGTAGTTAATACTTTCAGCCAGAAGGCAAATACTTGTTTGTAAATAATGATTAATGTATAAGGAGGAGTCGCATGGCGACTGTGGAATTTTCTAAATAATGTAATTCGTCGTCTTTGGGCGGCAAACAGAAAAATACGGATAGATATGCGATCCTTCACTATTTTGTTCGCTGGAGAACAAATGAAGGCTTGAGCGCAAAAAAGACTTGTACTGTTTTTCTCAAGTAAGACGGACGCAGATCTGTGGCAGTCTGATCTAATTTTTTACTAAATGTATAAAAACGTGTAATGTCTAAGTTTGAGTGAAGTGTAAAGAACTGTTATAACTTACCGTGACGACGCACGAGCGACTCAAAGAAGACAATGGCCATATAAAAGAGCGCTCAATGGACATGATACGGACATAAAAATCTACCGTCGTTGTAGTACTTAGCTTAAGGTACGATATATGTTTTAGTTTATAATAAATATTTGTTCTGGAAATACTGAATCATTTAGCAGTGCTCATTCCTATTATCTCCTCAGTATTATTTTCATTCGAATTATGCATTTTGCTAATGTTACAGACACCATGATCAGCAGTCCAATGTGCGTGTTACATTGATAAAAAGAAAACTGTTTTATCGTCTTCTTGCATGAGCTTCAATATTGAATTTCCCTTTTGTGTGATGTTACAGTTGTTTTTGCGCCCTTAAGAACTTTCTGGTCCCTTAGGAAATTGTTTTGTCATAACAATAACTTCACAACCGGGTATGATCGTATCTACGATCATGAAGTAATTAGAAAGACGATAACGCAATTTCTTAATCAATAGCACGCTGGTTGTGACTGCCTCAAGCCACGCGAAACTGCAAGTAAACACTAATCACATCTCATAATGCAATATTTTATGACAATGGTCAATCCATGATTCTTACGCCAATTGTGATTGATAAAACAGTAAGCTAAATCTCAATTTCCAACTTTCAATTGAATAACAACCTCACTTTTATTCTGTAACCTCACAATGGACCCACATAAGACAGAAAAACGGTCAATCATTCTGCAGAGCCACAAAAATTTATGCTAAGAACCTAGCGGAATTATTTGTGAAGTGTCTTAATTAAAATGAGAACATATTGTGACGTGGGTTTGTAAAACTAACAGTTATCCATCTATGGGAAATTATAACATAATTTTTACGCTAAAATAAGAGTCATAACACCATACCAAACACTTTCTTATTTATTCTGTGTCATCAATTCCTTCATAACTTTATAATACTTCCTTTAATACCAACCTTTAGTGAATGTTTTAAGGTAGAGGCCTTCCAGAACTCTCTCATGCATATTTGTTACTCTATGCTATTTATGCATTCTAGGGTTAGTATTACATAGCATGAGTGAACAAAATGTGTGGCCAGTTATTGAAGAAAGAGTTATGATGATCTGTTTGTTGGCCAAAGATTACGGATTAGACTCTCTTTTCGAAATGATGAAGAGGGCATCCAAATGGGAGGTGACTGTGAGAGAATAAATAACCTGTAGGGTAACAGTCAACGAGTTGCAACATGGAATCTTAAGGGCTTGAATGTGGTAGGGAACCTGTTAGATATTAAAAGGCTCCGTTTGGATACATTGTGTGGGCCAGTGAAGTGTGTGGGTCAGTAAAGTGAAATGGAGAGAAGATAAGAACTTCAGGTCTGGCGAATATAGTGATCAACAGCAATAGAAGATAGTGTAATGGGAGTGGGAATATTTACTAATAAGAAGGTATGGAAGAGAGTGATTTACGCCAGCAATAATAGTGAACGTATGTATGCCAATTCACATTCCTACATTTCCGGATTTGCACGGTGCCCCATTACAGACTGTTAACGAAGTTCCGATCATACAGAATAGATTTACGCATATGCGAGTGTCTCTAAGACTTCTTGGCCATCAGAAACCAGCACGTTTTGCTCGACGGCGAGTATTCATGAGCAGCAGGGGTGCCCCAGGGAAGTGTTATCCTCTACATACACAAATTATCTGACTAACAGGGTGGGCAGCAATCCGAGGCTTTTTCCTGATGACGCTGCGGTATGCTTGAAGACGCTGTTGTTGATCAGCCGTAGGAGGACGCATAATTCTTAGTTCGTGTGATGCACAGCAGATTACTGTAAGTGTGGAAAAATGTTAAGGGGGGGGGGGGGGGTAGAACGTCAAACGGGTCGACTTGGAGCAGGAGAGGCACCACACGACATTTTAATTTCCAGTGTCTATACTTTTACAAATAAGTTCATAAAACTTCATCAGCATCACGAGGAAGGATTCAGTATTCACACTCATTGCAGTGGAAGTTAGAAAACATAACAAAATAAATTTCTTTACGCGCAAAATTTCATCATTTTTTCACTTACTAATAGTTGCATTTGTTCGTATAGGAACACTTTTCTTCATAAGTTAGAGAGATTCTAAGATGAATTTTGCACAGCATACATACCGTACTTACAGATGTATGACAATCTAGAATTTATTTAATTTATGAAAAAACGAATGAGCTATTGTATTTTCATGTTTAGAAAAAAACACAAATTTTGTAGATAATTATCTCAATTTTTACCACAGTTTTTAATAGATTTGGAAAATTCTAGAGTTTCATACACCTTTAAGTATCGTTTGTATGCTGTCCAAAATTCATCGAAGAATCCCTCTTACTTATGAAGAAAAGTGTACCTATAGCAAAAAATACTGACATTAGTAAGTGAAAAAAATTAGGAAATTTCACACGTAACAAAAATCGTTTAGTTACGTTTTCGAACTTCCACTGCTATGATTGTGAATTCTGAATCCTTCCTGGTCATGCTGACAAAGTTTTGAGAATTTATTTGTAAAAGTATGGACAGTGGAAATTAAAATGTCCTGTTGTGCCTCTACTGCTCCAAGTCGGCCCGTTTGACGTCCTACCCTCCTTAAGTTGATGTAGATGAGTAGGAAAAACAGTTCCATAGCAATGGAATACGGCATTGGTAATTTGCTTCTTGACACAGTCAAGTCGGTTATACATCTAGGCATAATGTTGGAATGCAACGAGCACTTAGGGCGTTAGCAGCGAAGGCGAATGGTGGACTTTGATTTATGGGAGAACTTTAGGAAAGCGTAGCTTATACGTAAAGTAACCACTTATAGAATACCAGTGCAAGCAATTTCTGGGAACTACTCGAGTGTTGGGGGTCCCCACCAGATCGATTTAAAAAAATACATCGAGGTCATTAAGTTTGATCAACACATGAGTATTACAGAGATCCTTTGTGAGCTAATATGGGAATCCCTGAAGGGACTCTTTAATTTGCGCAACACTGTCGGAAAAATTGACAGATTGCTGCATTTTGAGCTGACTGCAGACCGTTTCTACTACAGCCAACACACATTTCGCGGTAAGGAACACGAAATGAGATAAGAAAAAATGGTTCAAATGGCTCTGAGCACATTGGGACTTAACTTCTGAGGTCTTCAGTCCCCTAGAACTTAGAACTACTTAAACCTAACTAACCTAAAGACATCACACACATCCATGCCCGAGGCAGGATTCGAACCAGCGTCCGTACCGGTCGCGCGGTTCCCGACTGTAGCGCCTAGAACCGCTCGGCCGCTCAGGCCGGATGAGATAAGAAAGTTTTGGGATCGCTTGTAGGAAAATAGACAGTCACTTTTCCATTTCTCTTTCTGCGAATGGAATGGGAAAAGGATGACTAATAGTGGTACAGGGTTCCCTCTGCCATGCACCATTCGGTGGCGTATGTACTTTGATGTAGACTCAGATGACACAAACAGAAGATGAGTTAGAGAAAAATATGAGGATATTGACCGTGTAACTCGGTATAGTAGAAAGGGAGGTAAGAATCTAGTGATCGTGGAGGGTTGGAACGCTATGGTAGGGGAAACATTAGCGGACAGAGTTATCAAGGAATGTGGGCTCGATATCACAAATGAGACAAAAGGTAAACGTATTTAACTGTGCAGTTAATTTCAGCTAGAGATAATCAATACACTACTCAAAATTTGCAAGAGTGGGACTTATACTGGGTAAAGGCCTGGTGACAAAGGGAGAAACCAGCTGGATTGTAAAACGATGAGACATAAACACCGATACCACAGGGTTACAATTTTCTGTAATGTACGCTCTGATGTTGTGAATAACCATTTCTGGGTACTATATATGGCATATCTAAATGTGCATAAACGGGATTTTGTAGAAGAGATATTAAATCCTGTGGGCTACGTAATAATTTCGCAATTAATGATCTATACTTACGGAATTTCCAGTGAGAGTTTAATTGTAGTAGTCTTGTCGCCAATAAGTAATTCACCTCTTTATAGTAATTTCTATGGTCAATAATTCGCTGACAATCAAACATTCATTGCAGCGTGTGGGACTGTCGCAGTACACAGTATTTCCGAACACTACGTATTATTAATAAAACGTTTCACGAATAACTAAATATCTTAGCATTAAATGAATTCTATTAAATAATGGAACGCTAAGAAATTATATGAAGTACCTAACAGCACAGTGGCCAGTATGCTGGCATACGTACGATGTAACTAATGAGATCGATAGTGGAACTTCTTCACTACCGTGCTGGTGATCCATCGTCGATAAGCGCTTACCACTGTCTCTAATAACTGACGTCAGTATACACCAATTTCATTACTTAATTGAGCTCAGCTCGTAAGATAACAACACCACGAAACATTATCCTACAGCGCTATGAGTTGACTACCGAAAATTGAATCGCTGAAACCGAGTTATGTAAAGTATTTAGTCTTCAGGAATTTATTTGTTATTGTAAGTCGCGCAGATACGTCACCGGTTATTTACGCTTGCTTTAGCTGTCTCTATATTTCTATCACTTCGTGAAATACTTATCGCAGCATTACAGCAAATAGTGTTCTGTATCCCGTGGCAACTACGAAACGGGCTACGTTAGAAGTTTTTGTATGTGAGGACTGCGGAAAGCATGCTTGGATGCTCCCGAATGTCCCGGCCAATGAGGCCAATGTCCGCACACAAAGTATCCTGGACCACAGTTTTCAAACCCACTTTGTTCAGAGGTGCTGGGACTAGAGGAAGACATGGTTGGTGCTGAATGCGGTTGTCGATGGGTTATTGCTTGGTGAGATGGTTCACGATATTGGTATTAACCGTAGGCATTTGCAAAATTATTTCTTTAGTCATTTGGTTAGGTATTTACGTTTCATGATTAAATTTTTATCAGTTCAAGTTTCGACACTTCTCTGAACACTGAGTCTTATATGCGCATTACTAACATTCTGTTAGTAGCTAAGAGACTTGGAGCAGAATTCCCTATAGTCAGTTGACATAAAAGTTACTACAGTCAGTTCAGTTCCTTTTTCCATTAATTTAATTTCTTAAATGCTTTCTATAGTGTGTAGAGACTTCGTTCATATGACAAGTACGTACTTATTTTCTACGTAGCACATGTCGATTTTACACCAAGGGTATATGTATTATTCTATTAATTTGTTTCACAAGTCGGTGGTATGAAGTGGTATTTAAATACCCTCCTTGATTTCTTTTTCTTGGTCACTGGAGTTTTTATTTAAATGCTTTAATGTGACTGATATTCTACAGCCACTACACGGTCACACAACGCAATACACAAATTTTATCTGCACAAATTGATAAATTCGGGCATTTTCATACGATATTTCTGATCAACGATCGCTTTTATTATTACGAATATTACGTACGTCCCTCTATGGACGAATTATTGGTGAAGTGTGAAGCTGGTGCTACTTGCGGTGACGGTGTTCGATGTTTCGTATTTGACTATTATGATTACAAATCGGGATTCACATCTCCAGCACACTGTGAATATATGTCGGACTGCTAAAAGACATTCACTATCCCTGGAGTATTACAGATGATTTTTCATTCTCATTTACGTTCAGTTTACATTCACTATGCTCACTGTTTACCACTGTGCTATTGAAGTAATTGTGAACTGCAGTAGTAACTGTCATTTCTCATGTTGACGGCGGATTTCATTGGTCTGCTTTCTGTCATTAGTTACCTTGTGGTGATATATATAGAGGTTTGTACAATTTAGTGGAAAAATATTATTCTTTCTTGCCTTATCAGTTGCTTGGCTTGTGTTCTGCAGTGGAGTAGTGTATTATTGTGTAGAAGTCGATTATTTTTTCGTGTCTCTCTGTATTCATCACGAGTTATTGGAAATGAAATGTGTGTGTGTATGTGTGTGTGTGTGTGTGTGTGTGTGTGTGTGTGTGTGTGTCCTCCCGTCTGGTAGACCAGTCGCCTGGTGCAAGTCTTTTAGCTGACACCACTTCAGCGACTTGAATGTTAATGAGGATGAAATGATGATGAAGACAACATCTAGTCTCCGAGCAGAGAAAATCTCCCACCCGACCGGAAATCGAACATGTGTCCCTCTCATGTCATTCTGCTGCGTTGGTGACAACTATGGAGGCTGACGTTATGAGATGGAGCGGACTATTGTAACCAGAAGCGGTAATCTGTCAGTAGTGTAGATACGACTGAGAAGTTTACATTGGTGGAGCAGTCTGATGGTAGTGACACTCTTCTCACTGTCGACAGTAATGAATAATCAATACGACAGCGTCAAAACTTTTAATTTAAATTCTGTGCCTCAGGAGACTGGTGGTATTACTTTGAGGGGAGTGCATGTGTGTCTAAAGTGGTGTTGACACTGTAGTCTAGAAGTATGTTGGTTGTGATGCTTCGTCAGATGAGTGTGCGGCTCCTACCGCGTGTCATGTCCAAGTCGAACAGCAGATTGCTAGACCAATTTATTTTCAGGATTTGATGAGAATGTTAGCAGCATAAGAGGACAAAATAAGGGCTAAAGTAACAGAGGAAACTGAATAAGTATGGAACTACAACAAGATTACGGCTCGTGAACAATGAAATGGTTCAGACAAATGGGAAGTTGAAACAGAGGGTAAAACGTAAGAACACAATGAAACATTAGAGGCTACTGCTGATAAATTAAATGAAAAGGTTTAAAGTATTTTAAGGGATCAGCACACTAGTCTTAACGCACTAAAGGCACAAGCTCAATGTTTAGAACAAAAAATTGAAATCTATTTCGGAAACTGGTTCAGACACGTTTAATGTCCTCACTATTCAGGGGAATTGTTTTCTGAGTTTTGTGAAAGCCGAAAGGAACTCTATAGTAGAAAACCAACTTGTTACTATAAAGAGGTTACCTTAAAGTAAAAGAAGGGTGAATGAACATCACAAATCATTAGAAGGAGATTTGCGTATTTTACTACCGGAGTGCGTGAAATTTAAGACAAATCTGTCACAAAATGTGAATGATATTCGACGTCTGGAAGTTGTCATTTAATTACACAAACAATTCCATGGGTATGTCATTTTCTGAACTAAAAAAGGAAGATACTGAAGTCAGCAAGGAGAATCAAAAATGTTTTATGTACTGTCCATAGTAACGTTTATTAAAATTTACGAACAAACAGAAAACATATACCCTCATATTCGAGGAAATAGCATTATTTTAATAGTACATTACACTTTTAAGTAAAACGACTTCATTGGATTTGATTCATTAAGAAAAAAAAATACATATTCCAAAGACACTAATCAACTCATGGTTTTGAGAAGAAGACATACGGACGATTTTGGAATGGCCACAGCAAATGATTTTCATACAAGTATTCCACGCTTCTTGTGTTATTTCTATTTGGTGTTATTTTGAAATACAATCTT
This sequence comes from Schistocerca serialis cubense, assembly GCF_023864345.2. Taxonomy (NCBI): domain Eukaryota; kingdom Metazoa; phylum Arthropoda; class Insecta; order Orthoptera; family Acrididae; genus Schistocerca; species Schistocerca serialis. Next base: position 732,458,539 of record NC_064642.1, read on the forward strand.
CTTCCCCAACACTCTTTGACCTTTTATTTAAAAAATAAGTCTTTTGTGAGACGGAGGTTTCAAATGCAACCACAGATAGGTCAATAAGAAAATCTGGACATCAAACTTCACTGTAGTTTTGGTTCACAGTATCAATGCAAATTGCATTACAAGCTTCTCTGATCATAACAAATTTATATACAGTAAGAGGCCAGCTTCTTGAATATCTGCCTCTCATACAGTTAGTACATATTATCAGTTACATCAACTCCATTCTGTATACTGTTGTAGAATGTAATTACTTCCAGTTTTTGTTGAGCTGCCACATGAGCATAATTTTTTGCTCATCCACCACATGATTCACCGCTACGAGGTCGACCGGTCCTCTTAAGTCTTCGTTAAACTGACTTCGTCTGTGAGCGCTGAAAGTAAACACGTACTTGCCAGCGAAGAAAAGAAACACTATCAAAATTATCCACTGCTCGTACTCACACGAGCTATTGTAAATTTTTGATATTACCCGTCTTTCCCTACAGCTTAATCCTTCCTCAGAATTTCCAACATCTTGCACCATATGACACTGTCGAACGCTTTTCTTCAGGCTGATAAATCTTATGAGTGTGTCTTGATTTTCCTTCGGTATTGCTTACATTATCAAGCGTAACGCGAGGACCGCCTCTCTGATGCCCGTGCCTTTCCTAAAGCCAAACTAATCGTCATCTAACGGGCCTTCAGTTGTCATTTCCATTTTTCTGCATATCATTCCTCTGCAGCTTATGGATGAACTGTGAAACTAATTGTGTGATAGTTCTCACACTGATTTGCCCTTGCTGTCCGCGGAATTGCGTGGATTGTATTCTTCCCAAAGCCTGATGTCGCCAGTCTCGTAGATTACGAGGATACGTATCAACTTGAACAGTAGTTCAGCGACCACTTCTCCCCACGACTTGGTGAATTTTGTTGGATGTTATCTGCACGTTCTGTCTTACTTGATCTCGACCCTCTCAAAGCTCGTTTCAATTCTTACTAGATTCTCTGTCTTCCATATCAACTCTAATTTGTTCTTCTATCTCGTCATCAGGTCACACCAGGATCTAGTAAGTGGGATGGGGGGTAGGGATCCAAACCGGAGTACCTGCCCCGGACGACAATTTCCAAACTCATATTCTTGAAGAAGAAAAGCTTGATTCACAAAGCGCCTAGAGTCCTGCACATGTTATTCTATCGATTATTCACATGATTTTGAAAAGAGGAAAAGTTGGTTTTAGAACATTTTTGAACAAATTCTCAATTGACTTCTGATCGAATCATAGGTTTATTTTTGAATGCGTGTATAGTGTATTTGGTGTATCCGCCAGGGGAATACCCGTCTCATCTAGAAATAAAAAAACCTTCCCCGTGGACAAAAGAGGACGGGGCTATAAGAGCTAAGCCGAATAAACCCGAACTGGTAAATGCCAGTCGCATTATATTTATGTGGTTGATTGGGTGTGCAAATGATCAGCGTTGGTATAATTACTAGCGAAATCCATATGTTCAGACTATTAGTGTGGAAACAAATGACTAACAGTAATAACAGGTGAAATAGATTGCGGATTATCTTCTTGGTGTGACCTGAAAATGAAATTTAGGAAGAAAATAATTTTTGCCAGTTCGCTACAATACCAGTTGTACAGTCCCCGATTAGCAGCTGTTTTAAGTTCTATTCTCGAAACGTTTAACCAGGGAACAACCGCGAGAGAACTAAACCCGTGATTCTGGCAGGATTAGTGAAGTTAACCAGAGAATAAGTTTTCACAATGGCAGGAATAGATACAGAATTAGTGATGTAAAGATTGTTTGTTAGAACCAGGAAGGAGAAGATACGGGGATATCATACAAATTATATGCAAGAACAGGACGAGTCCAAATTTATATAAAAATTTCGTACTACTACTTTTCGATCCCATGCTTGTGAAACCGGAGAGCATGAATGAAATGTGAAGTTATTACCCAACATAAGACTTTTTGCTTATTGTAGGCCCAGTAGACATTTGATATTGGTACTTCATGAATTATGTTCTGTCGTGTAAATGAGGTGCATAAAAATGACTATTTGTGGCAAAACTGTCTCACTTATGTGGCACGTGTTACAACTGCTCCAACATTAACAAGGCCTGTTTTATCTACCATACAATGACAAAATAGAAGTAATCAGCTTGAGAAACCACACCAGTCTCGGATACTATTCGTATCAACAGCTTTTTCAGAAGTAGACAACGATATTTTGATTGTTCATGTGGCAAAACTCTTGACGAACTTCGATGAGGTAAAAGATTCTTTCTCAGAAACGAAAGCACACTGTGTAAAGCTTTAGCAAGATTAAGGAGAAAAAAATGCTGGAACCTAAAGATTGAAGAAGTGTCTACTGACTTACTTGTGTCTTGTCTGTACTGTTTTATTTTTCCAATATTTAATTTTATGCCATACAAAAGAGGAAGTTATTAGCTAATAGGCAATAAAGAGTGCAAACTTTCTGAAGAGTTTCTATTCTCCACTCACAAAGAATCCCACCCAGTATCAATTGTGCGTCTTTTTAAGAGTGGCAGGGCGTCAAACCGGCCGACTGGGAGCAGGAGAGGCACCAAATGACATTTTAATTTCCACTGTCTTGAACATAGGCTTAATGGCTTCCATATACGCGTTTGAATTCCACAGAGCGAAATACAGTGACATGCGATAGAAGAATGCTGTGTGAAGATACTTTGTACTGGGCTTTGACACATTTAAGACCGAATACCATATCTTACATTTCCTCGATCATATATGATTTATATAATAAAGTATTCAGAGAGATTTGCGTTACAAAATGAAAAAGTTTTGAAAAATCGCCATTTTTAAATTTTTTGGTTTCCTGTCTCGAACGGTTGATGGGGGAGATGGGGGGTGACATTGTCAAGTTTTGTCACCGTTCGGAACTATCGTAAATCCGGGGCTCGCTCAAGAACCAATTTTTGAGTCAGTCGATTCGGATTTTGCTTCGGTTTCTTCTAAGCAAACAGTATAGGAGCCAACATCAATTACTAACAATAAAAACTCAGCCGTTGCAAGTCCAGCAAACACGAACACATTAAGTAATAATCCTACTTTGATAGAGTTGCTACTAAACATAGAAAAAAAAGTCTGGGAATAAAACAGTGAATCACAAGAAGAATTACGTAATGATATCGAAAGTACGAATAATGAACTGACATCCCATTCGGAGAATTCATGAATCACAGCGAAACCTTTCTGTAGAAATCTGAGAAGAGGTTAGAGATGAGTTACAACTTGTTATTATGACGCTACAGACCATACTACACTACCTCGAAACTGAGCAAAACGATTTGAAAACTACACAACAGAAAGATAAAGAAGAACTACTCGTAAAAAGAAATACCGCTATACCGAGTGAAGTAATGTCGCAACTCACAGTGCGCCACGAACATCTAAGTATCAGTATTGAAACAATTAGTGAACAAGACACGACGAAACGGCTCTCTGGCGAACAAAAAGAACAACCATCCAAAGAAAGGAATGTAATATCCAGTACCGACTCAGCTCATGGAGAACAATAAATCAAACATCTCACTATACCAACCTTGAGAAAAACAGCTATTATTTCGAGTAACGTAACCAGAAACTCACATAACATTTTTCTAGCTTGTTCTTCACGTACAAAGAAATGTAAAACATTGAAACGGCAAAAGAAAGAATAAAGTAAGAATAATGAAAGAACAGCTTGCACATGGTAAAAGAAAAAGGATGTCTGATGACCTTGGTTATTCTTATTTATATTTTGACACATTGTGTATTTCTATGTATTCGTGGCATTTACGAAATATTTTGCGACAGCATAATTTCATTAGCAGCTGAACTAGTGAATAGCCTAGACGGCATACCAAAGAAGTTTTGTGGGTGGAGAAAGGTTACAGTTACGATTACAAACGTTTCCATACTGTCAACTTAGGTGATTATTTCCTTGCACGAAAATGTACTTACACACAAAGGATTGAACAGTCCGCACGTTATTATACTGAGCATTTCAGGAAAAGATTTACGAAAAGAAATGACAATCTGAATATCCGGCATTTTCCTACGTTTGAAAGTCGATAGGGGATCAAGTACACCTTTCTGAATACATCGACTGGTGGACGATGTCTCCCCAAGCTGAGTGTTAACTTTTTTGTTTCTTGAATCATTGGTCATCTCTCATTACCCTTTTTAGTCGATAAGTACAAGGAATTTTCTTCTACTACCCTAATCTAAATATATTGAAAGTAATTTCAGGTACTTGTGAGTTATGCTTAAGAATGTATGATATTGGCTACAGAGTACATAGCGTTAGTCATAAACTGAAAACTACGATGTCACGCATTTGGAGACTTGAAACGGTTAAATAAAATGCTACATTGTTATAGTAAAAAATTTCATGTTAAAAAAAAATGTAAAATTATAGTGGCATTCCATTGAAGTATGACCGTGGCACATAAATAACAATACGTGACAGGAATGTGCTACAGGACAGCAACTTCAAATTTCGGCAGTAAACTGTGAGCCATGTCACACAGAACGTACCGCTGCTACATTACTATACTTTGGTCTCTTAAAGAAATATCTATAGCATCTTGCTGAACGTCTTAGGCACCGCGCTGATGTGCCCACCTGCCACAGAAATAGGCATTCTAGTTTCGGTAAACTTTTTTTTCTCAATACAAATTCGGAAGTGAAACATAGGATGGTGAAAGAAGTAAACCATCTTGAACGCTAGTGCAATGTTTGGTTTGGAATATCCACAAAAATAAAGGACTGCTCTACTCTGAAGAAAATAACTGTTTGAATTTACCAATACCGTTCACTGAAAATTGGTCTGCTTGTTAGCACAATACGTGATAATTTCGGCTACATACTTTTTGCTTGCAGGAATGCAAGTTGAAATCTACCATGACATAAAAATGACTCACCTCTTTCTGAGCATTCTTACTTTATTTTATTTACAAGTCAAGTTCCGTAAGACCAAACTGAGGAGCAAATCACCAAGGTTAAGGAACATGTCAGTACATGAAATTACAACATAAAAGTAGTAACAGGTAAGAATAAAATGTTTATGAACCCAAGAAAAGTCAATTCACAAGTTTAAGTTAACGCAGTCAACGATACAACAAGAATTAGCTTAATTTTTCAAGGAAATCCTCGACAGAATAGAAGAAGTGACCCATTGACCACGAGGAAATTCTTTAGCTTCGATTTGAAAGCGTGTGGATTACTGCTCAGGTTTTTGAATTCGAGCGGTAGATTATTGCAGATGCATGTAGCGGTACACTGCACACATTTCTGCACAGGTGTAAAGGAAGACCGATCCAAGTGCTGATGTGATTTCTGTCGCGTTTAACTGAGTGAAAGCTGCTTGTTCTTCGGAATAAGCAAATATTGTTAACGAGAAATTACAGTAAGAAATATACATATTGAGAGGCCAATGTCAAAATTCCCAGACTCGTGAACAGGGATCAACAAGAGGTCCTTGCACTTACACCACTTATTGCGCGAACTGTCCCGTTTCTGAGCCAAAAATATCCTTCTTCAATAGGAAGAGATACCCCAACATATAAAAACATACGAAGTAAGCAAATGGAAACAAGCAAAGTACACTAATTTTCGTGATGAACGATAACTCATTTCAGATACTGTTCGAATAGTAAAAAAGCCAGCATTAAGATCCTGAACAGTTTACTATCTATCTGAACACCTACAAATTTGAATTGGTCTGTTTCACTAATCATATGCCCATTCTGTGAAATTAAAACTTCAGGATTTGTTGAATTGTGTGTTAGAAACTCTAAATATTGTGCCTTACTGCGATTTAGCATTAGTTAATTTTCTACACGTCATGAACTTGTTATGAACTGCACTATTTGAAACCGGATCAATGTTGCACTCAACATCCTTTACTACCAAGCTAGTGCTGCCAGCAAATAGAAATATTTTAGAGTTACCCATAATACTACACGACATATCATTTATATAAACATGGAACAGAAGAGGCCCCATCACTGATCCCTGGGACACCCTCCCCTTGACTGTACCCTCATCCAAACTCCACATCACAGCCATTCTCAGCGTTGTGAATAGCGACCTTTTGCTTTCTGTTGCTAAAGTAGGAGGTGAACCAATTGTGAGTTACTCCCCGTATTCTATAATGACACAACGTCTGGAGCAGTATTTTGTGATCAACACAATCAAATGCCTTAGTTAAATCAAAAAATATGTCTAGCGTTCGAAACCTTTTGTTTAACTCATCCAGTACCTCACAGAGAAAAGAGAATACAGCATTTTCAGTTGTTAAACGAATTCTAAAGCCGAACTGCATATTTGATAGCAAATCGTGTGACATAAAATGATAAATTATCCTTACATACACAGCCTTTTCAATAACTGTAGAAAACACAGATGGTATACAAATAGGTCTAAAATGGTCTACATTATCCTTTTCTCCATTTTTGTAAGGCAGCTTTACTACTGACTGCTTTAATCTTCCAGGAAACTGATCATTCCTAAAGAAAAAATTACAAATATGGATAAATACAGGGCTAACATGTGCAGTACAGTACTTCAACATTCTGCTAGGCACTCAGTTGTATACATGAGACTCCTTAGTCTTTTTAGATTTAATTATTGACCCAATTTCCCCCTTGTCTGTATCAGAGAGGAGTATTTCAATCCCAGAAAGGCATTTGCCAAGAAAATTATATGATTCATTGTAGAAACTAAATTTTTATTTAATTCACCAACAATGGTCAGACAATTATTGTTAAATACTGTACATGTATCTTATTTATCAGTAACAGAAATACTTTTACTACAAACAGACTTTATATCATTGATACCTGATTTATCAGTAACAGAAATATTTTTACTACAAACTGACTTTTTATCACTGACCTTGTGCTGTGGACCAGGCACTTCCTTCACAACTGACCATATAGTTTTAATTTCATCTTGTGAATTAACTGTTCTGTTTGTATACTGCATACTCTATGCCATCCTAATAACATTTAAAGCACCTTACAATACTGTTTTTAAAGGGCAACTGTAGCTTGGTTGTGACTACTTCTAACATTTTGATATAATTCCTGCTTTGTTCTACAAGATATCCTTGTCCTACAAGTCAGCCACCTGGGTTGTCTGTTACTGCTAGTACCCCATTTACAACATTCTAATGGAAAGCAACTCTCAAAGAGCGTGATAAATGTGTCAAGGAAAGTGTTATACTCATCACATATGTTAGCGGCACTATAAACATCATGCCACTCTTGTTCTTTGACAAGGTTTAAAAAACACTCTATTGATGTTGGATAAATTTTTCTACATAGTTTGTAATTATATGTGATATTTACTTCAGTACGATATTGCTACATCATTGTCTGAAAGGCCATTCACCCTTTTACTAACACAATGCCCATCTAGTAATGAAGAATGAATAAAAATATTGTCTTTGGCTGTGCCACTGTTCACCTGTTGTTGGAAAAAGCATAGTCTGCATCAGATCTATGAATTTTGGAGATCTACAAACATCCTTCTTCCTGCACCGTAATATAGACAATTTAATTGAAGTCACCATATGTAACTAATTTCTGGTACTGCCTACAAAGGGAATCAAGAACACTCTCTAGCTTGAGCGGAAATGCTCTGAAGTCAGTGTTAGGGGACCTATAAACAACAACAATTAGATGTTTCACTAAGTTCTACAGCCCCTGCACAACATTCAAATATCAGTTCACTAGAGTGCTGTGATACGTCTATGGACTCTGTAGTGGCACCACCGTTTAAGGTGGGAAAAGGTTAGCTTCGGTGCAATATTTCTGAGCACACAAGTTACAGCCATGGCTAGCTATTTTTACTACAAACTGACTTTTTATCACTGACCTTGTGCTGCTGACCAGGCACTTCCTTCACAACTGACCATATAGTTTTAATTTTATCTTGTGAATTAACTGTTCTGTTTGTATACTGCATACTCTATGCCATCCTAATAACATTTAAAGCACCTTACAATACTGTTTTTAAAAGGCAACTGTAGCTTGGTTGTGACTACTTCTAACATTTTGATATAATTCCTGCTTTGTTCTACAAGATATCCTTGTCCTACAAGTCAGCCACCTGGGTTGTCTGTTACTGCTAGTACCCCATTTACAACATTCTAATGGAAAGAAACTCTCAAAGAGCGTGATAAATGTGTCAAGGAAAGTGTTATACTCATCATATATGTTAGCGGCACTATAAACATCATGCCACTCTTGTTCTTTGACAAGGTTTAAAAAACACTCTATTGATGTTGGATAAATTTTTCTACATAGTTTGTAATTGTATGTGATATTTACTTCAGTATGATATTGCTACATCATTGTCTGAAAGGCCATTCACCCTTTTACTAACACAATGCCCATCTAGTAATGAAGAATGAATAAAAATATTGTCTTTGGCTGTGCCACTGTTCACCTGTTGTTGGAAAAAGCATAGTCTGCATCAGATCTATGAATTTTGGAGATCTACAAACATCCTTCTTCCTGCACTGTAATATAGACAATTTATATTGAAGTCACCATATGTAACTAATTACTGGTACTGCCTACAAAGGGAATCAAGAACACTCTCTAGCTTGAGCGGAAATGCTCTGAAGTCAGTGTTAGGGGACCTATAAACAACAACAATTAGAAGTTTCACTAAGTTCTACAGCCCCTGCACAACATTCAAATATCAGTTCACTAGAGTGCTGTGATACGTCTATGGACTCTGTAGTGGCACCACCGTTTAAGGTGGGAAAAGGTTAGCTTCGGTGCAATATTTCTGAACACACAAGTTACAGCCATGGCTAGCTACTGCAGGCAGTCTTGTTGGCTTCTAACACAAGCTGGGGGCATCCTGAGGTGAGAACCACAGATTAGGTCGCCAGGATGGGGGTGATTGTTGTTGCCGCAACCTTAGCCACACCGGTGAGGAAGCACACTGCAGGCAGCCTTGCAGCTCACAGCAGGCGGCGCTGGGGCGCCAGGGACAGAGACTGCTGAGTCAACTGCCGGCACATCCTGACATCATCACAACTCTGCAGCCATACAACGCCGACACACAGCAGGGCATTGCGCAGGTTGCTGAGGCAGCCATTCTGCGGCAACCCATTTCACAGACAGCGAAGTGGTGTCCTAAGCATTGCGGGACCTGGGGATGCAGACTGAGCAGAATTAGGGCACTGTAGCTGGAGATAATAAATCACTGTGGGAACTCGTACGAGTATTAATATGGCGCATCCTGACAGCCAAGCCTCGTCCAACATTCCTCCACAACTCAACTGGATCACTGTTTCATATGTACATAGCCACTTCTCCCCCTCCAACCCCCACACAAGGAACTCCCACAAAAACAGCCCACTATTCTGTATCCTGGTACAGGAAGTCTTTGAAGTGTCAAATTACTTAAGTGGTGCTCCGATCACCAATAATTTCAGAGTCAGCATTTATAATAGCTCACTAACTTTATCTCTAATACCTCTTATTTTTGACTGATGTCATCGGGCTGTATTTTAACGTACCTCTGCCACAACTTGTAATCTAGTAAGTCTGAATAATTTCTTGTATTCATAAAGATGTATTATTCTCTTATTCTCTCTCTCTCTCTCTCTCTCTCTCTCTATATATATATATATATATATATATATATATGTGTGTGCGTGTGTGTATATTCACAGTGTCAATTTACCCAACATTGGTCAAATCTAGGTTGCTCTACTGGATGCACAGTCGTTTCAGGTGTTGTTGACAACAAATAAATTGCCAACAGTGTTTTCTATGCATCGATGGCGTTTGGCGTTGAATTCATTTTCAGTAAGACTCCAGGCTGTGGTAAGATGATCTTAATCTTTTTCACTCCATAGGAATTACATCATTCAATATTTTTAGGTCGGAATTATTAATACTGTTCTCGTATGTTAATCTTTCTGCGTATTTTATATTAGCTCTTTGGTCTTGGGTGTTGTTGCAGGGTTTGAGTTTTAATTAAGAGGCGATATGAGGGCATTGGTCAGCCTTAATAATATATCAATCCTTTACTTAGATAAGGATGACCTAATTTGTTGCTTTTAATAAAAATACAAGTTCTGATAAACTGATCGTTTTGAAGATCTCATTGATTTTGTGGGACGCTAATGGAGACCTAAAAGGAGGCTACGAATACGTAATGCTGTGCGTTGATGCATTTACCATGTTTACCTAGTTTTGCCCCATCAAAGCAGCAACAACACAAGCTGTGGTTAAGAATCCGAAAAATGATTTTTTTTTTCATTTTGGGCCACCCCATTTCATTGCTGTTAATTATGTTTTTGGTGCCTAGTATCTCTTAATTATTACGATTTTTCACTTTTCCACAAAGGGAGAGGGCATACCTGGGTAAAAGCAGTTTGCAAGGAGTACGGGTCTCCTACAAATGTTTTATGTGTGTATTCCCTGAAGTTTCGTGAAGAACAGATGAACTTAACTGGTCAGACGGGAAGGCTCCAAGAAGACGCTCTTTCTCCGTATTCCTTTCGTATCTGTCACATTCTTAGCTAGTGATTACCAGAAGCAAGATTCCTGTTCTTGAAAATGTGATGAAATTTGGAAAGTGTCCTATAAGAGTTCATCACCGAGTTGAGATGAGTGTTGCTTAGCGAACGTGTCACTACGAAAATGAAAGTCAATGGAGGAATTGAGAGAAAAAAATAGTTAATGAGCGCAAAGAAAAAACCTAATGTCCTATAGCGGCAGTTTCGGCGAAATGAGGACGGAATACAGACTGATTGGGATGCAGTTATTTACTTCTCAAAGGAAAGGTCACTAACAAAGAGGCATAAATTAAATGTAACTACAAAAACCTTATTTAATTTTTTTATTATTCTTCAATTTCTGATACATGCATTAACTAATCACGTTGCTTTACTGGTGCTACTGCATTTATTAATCTATTAGTAATTTTGATCAACATCGAACTTGCTTCAAGTATTATGCTCGTTATAAAACTGCCCTTGAAGTAGAACGTGTTATTTGTCTGATAAAATGTGTCTTTATTGTTTTGCGTGTTCTTTCGAAAACCATGGTCTACTTTAAACCTACACATAACTTGGTGTTCTCATGATAAGGTACTGTAATGTGTGTTCTGAACACAATTAGTATTCTAATATTGGCTCAGGTGCAGAATTTGTTCAGACCACCTCGAAAAGCTCACAACGGCACTTTTTTTTTGTTTTTTTTGGAAAATCGCAGTAGTACAATTCATAAAGTTCTTGTCGTTAGGTGAGGTCAGATGGCGGCTTCAAGCTTCAGTAACAGATACGCCTCAACCAGAGTAGTAATGTACGAGTATGTCAGTGTAATCATCGTACGCTAGTTAACGAATGACAGCATCGAACTCAATGGTACAACATCATAGCTTAAAACAGCTACAGGGTATCGAACTTTCGAATTCAGCTTCTTTCTCGATATCGTGTGCTTCCTCAGCTAGGAGTTATGGTGTTTACCAGTGAGTAGAGAATTGCTGTCATTAAACAGAAATTTCACACCATGTGTTCAACTGTCTGGGAAGTCATCGATACATATTACGAACAGAACAGATCATAATATACGTTCGTGAATATTTCCCATGTTAATATTTTCACGCCGATATTTGTTTCACTAACAATTAAACATCATCTGGAATGTGGATCATTGTACCTCTCTAGGCATGGCTGTACAATTTGTTAGCTGTTATACTTATTTCAAATGCTCACAGTTTGTTTAGCAATAGTTAATTGTCAAGAGTGGCCAACACGTACGTCACCAAAACGATGTCGTAAATAGAAGAAATAGTCACGATTGGGAATAATTGATAAGTTTATCTAGCTTTACCCTGTGATAGCAAAGACGACACAAGCTGTTGTTAAGAATCTGAAAAATATTTTTCTAATGTTTGGATCACCTCAATACACTGTTGTTGGTAATGTTATTAGTAGCTCATTTCTCGTGATTATTATGATACTTCAGATTTTCAAAAAGGAGTCGGTAAAAGTAGCTGGCAAGGAGAACGTGCCTTCTACTAAAGCACGATCCCAGCAGTTTCGTGAAGAGGACATGGAATTCATCGGTCAGACTAGGAGACTTCAAGAAGCACCTGTTTCCTCTGTTTTCCTTGCGCATCCATCGCATTTTTAGAAAATGTTGGTGACAAAATTCGAAATGTGCGTTTATCACCATATTGAGATGAGCGTTGTATTGAAAATCTGTCATTAAGAAACAGAAAAATAATCGAAGGGCTGAGAAAAAAGATACAGTTAATCAGTGCAAAGCAAAGAAAAAAAGGAAGTCCTATGCAGCAGAGTAGGCGAAATGAAAAGAGAATACAAACTGACAGGGATATTGTTGATGTACTTCTCAAAGACGAGGTCTTTTACGAAGAGGGTTATGAAAGTGTAAATAAAAAATATTCGCCAAAACCTTGTTTTATTCTATACTATTCATCACGTTCTGATTCGTACTGTAATAACTCGTGCTGCAATAGTAGTGTTTATGTATTTGTTACTCTTTTATTAGTTTTGATCAACTTCGACATTTCGAAAAATGTTATCCTAGTTATAAAAGTGCTCTTAGATAGATATCGCGCTGTTTGTCTTTGATAAAAAGTTGGTTTTTATTCCTTTGTGTGTTGTTATCTCATATTCAGAACGTAATCAAACTACCTCGTAAAGTTTAAAGCGTTATTTCGTTTCAAAACATCATATTTGTAATATTCATAAAGTTCTTGACTTTAGATGAGGTCGGATGGCAGTATCAAGCTTCGGTAACCAGATGCGCTTCACCAATTTCGTAATGTTCGAGTACGTCTGTGTTAGTAGCGTATGCTTGGTAACGAACGATAGCACCAAACACAATGACACCACATCACGACTCAAAAACGCTAGGCGGTATCAAAGTTTCAAATCCAGCTCCCTTGACGATTCGTGTGCTTTCTCAGCCAGGAAGTTTCGTGTTTACCAGTGATTAGAATGTTGCTGTCTTCTTCAAGCAAAATTTTCGGTCCATGTCTTCAAAGGTTCTGGAAATCATTGATACATATTACGAACAGAACAGAAGATAATATACGTTCGTGAATATTTCCCATGTTCATGTTTTCAGTTTGATATTTATTTCACTACCAATTAAACATAATCTAGTCGCGGTCATCCTATTTTTTAGGCATGGCTAGACTATCAGTTAGCTATTCTACTTATTCCAAATGCTAACAGTTTGTTTGGAATATTTTACTGTCACGAGTGGCCAACACGTACGTCAGAAAAGCGATGTCGGAAATAAAAGAAACAGTCGGGCTTGGGATTAAAATTCAGAGCTGAAGGGCATCAGTGATATCATTGACTGGTGACATTCATATCTTCAGTGAACGTAAGGGAGTATCCCAGAACGTACCGAATCGTACAACAAGTCCCTAACCCCCAGGATGGAATATGAGTACTCCAGCTGTCTGATTCCACTTTTATTCGTGTGAAAGTGAACGGTAGGTTTGTAACTACTTTGAGATTGTTGTGGCTGAAGGGGAAGGGGAGGGGGGTGGGTACCAACTGAGTATTCACCTACTGGGATATGGGAATCCGGCTAAACAACACATCCAAGAGAACACTCACACACTTCGTTAATACGCTGGCCGGATCAAATCCGTGGCTGTCGCACTTTTCAGTCCTGAAACCGGCGCTATAACAAGCAAGCCTATCTGGGCAGATGAACACTGTGGGATCTCGTCGACTCGTCTCACATAGGGTACCTAAGGGATGCTACATTCTCGGAAAGCTATACAACATTTCAAGCAAAATCACATCAACAGTTTTTATTACAAATAAGAAGATTGACAATACTGAAAACGAATAACTGAGGGCGTTGGATGCAGCTGCTAGTCTGAGATGAAATGTTTACTCAGTGGAGGAAGTCTTGGAGTGCCTCATCAAAGCTGTCAAGAAACTAATGGTTCATACAGACATCTCAAAAACCTTGGACAGATCTAATGATATTGCAGTAACACTGTCATCCAAACCCAGAGGCTTCCTTTACATTTGCGACACCGCCCATACAGCTAGCGTCAGAATGACTTTTTTAATATTGAAATGTATCACAGCCTCAAACCATTTGTGCGAAACATGCTATAACCCCAAATTAAGCCAATGGTGTAATATGGCTCTGAGCACTATGGGACTCAACTGCTGAGGTCATTAGTCCCCTAGAACTTAGAACTAGTTAAACCTAACTAACCTAAGGACATCACAAACATCCATGCCCGAGGCAGGATTCGAACCTGCGACCGTAGCGGTCTTGCGGTTCCAGACTGCAGCGCCTTTAACCGCACGGCCACTTCGGCCGGCAATGGTGTAATAAAAATAAAGTGCATTCATTAATAAAATATTAGGGTTCATATAATTAATCATAGATACTTATTACATATTTAGCCCATCAAAACGCTTTCATTAATAAAGAAATGAGAGTCCGTATGACTAATCATATTTACTACATATTTACTACATTATAGTGCAAAAAATCGCTTTTCCTTCATTCGTACTTCCGCTTCTACTAAGGAATCTTATAGCAGATCCATACTTTCAGGTCTTCTGTCTGTAAAAGAACTTTAATGTTCGTTGGTAATGCCAGAAGACATTATTCGCTGCCATGGTTTCGTGGTTTCTTAACTTCTTCTGTCGTGGTCGATGGCGATAATTAGGTTAACTCCTTCTTCACTGTGGTATTCAAATGAAGAAGTTGAGATGATGTTGAGGCGACAGAGGTGTATTCGAGACCCCCAAAACGTGTCGTTCTCACCATAAAGTCTCTATTCTAACCGGAATTTCGGTAGCAAGGACATGATGGGAGCTTAGGTACCGCAGTGGCACAATAGTATCTCACTTTCATTTCATAAGAGTGGCGCAGGTCATTGCTTTGGCGACCATTGTTTCTTGTCCTTACGGCATGTTGGAGATACTCAGGAACGACCTTATTGTGTTCCACTATACCAGTGCAGAGCGCTTCTCTGGCCAGAGTATTTACCTCGTCAGAAGTGGGTACTAGTACCTTTGTAGACTCTGTAATGACCGATGCTCTCCTTCTGTTATCTTGGAACTTTGACTCTTCTTGGTTAACAAATGAGTGTTCACAGAAATTGCATAAGCTAAGGCACTACAGGGCTGTTCTGTGATAACGTCTGAAATGCAATATTTTATTCTGTATCAGTTGTCATGATGTAAGCATGACACAAGATGGCGAGCAAATAAAAGGACATGTAGCAAGAGTAGTAATAAATCTGATTCATTATTGATAGTTTTAATATTAAATAAGATTTACTTTCAGCCGTGCCCCATGCATATCAGAGGACTGCCACTATTTATTCAGTGCGTCATAAAGTATTGCCAACGTTGGTGGAGCACAGCATGGTCATCGCAGATCGCGCTTACCGTCAGCCTCCAGTAAAGATTTAGGAAGCATCTGAGACGCGCACCACAGCACGGACCTTAGACTAGTTGAGTGATGTTTCAGTTTCGTAAGCTTTTTCTATAGTTTGTCAATTGGCGCAAATCCTTGGGAGAGCTGCTGTCCACATACTGTTGAGAAGCCATATCTTTCCGCAATCCACTAAACAATCAATTTCCATAAATACACTCAACATGGAGAAGCGTGGATAAGGACTCAATAATCGAGACCATAGGAAAGTAATTTCACATCCGGCCAGCGACTTGATTTCAATTAAACACGGTTAAACTTAATCGTTCTTTACAAATGTTTCTCGTAATGTCTGAATTCAGTCATCATTAGTTAATTTAGTGTTTCACTCAACAGTGTCTCGTGAAAAAATGAAACACATTGGTTTTAATTTTCTCTATATGCATTGTTTCACTTAATAGTCAAAACATATACTCTTGAAAATATTTATTATAGAGTGTATTTTTTAGCTTGGTGTAAAACCGCGCCACACAGCATTGCTAAGCAAAATTCATGGATTAACCGTAGGCAAGATACTCGTTCAGACGGTCGATTGGATGACTGTGGAGGAGATAACTCCAAATGGGTAGGTCAGCAGGGACCATGCTACTAATGTTACAACACTCATCCCTTCTGCAACCTTACTGACACTCTAATGTCATCACAAACAACATCATGTTAGTGTTACTGTAATTGGTCCAAATTTCCTACCATGTTTCTATATCATCAGAATCGGTTTCACCTGATTATGCAGACAACTGTTCTTAATATTTTCCGAACATATTTCGGGGCATGTGTGTCATCATCAGTGATTCATTCTTTATACCTTAGTGGTAAGACTTTTTTCTATTGAAAAGCGTTTTCCAAAGTAACAATTTATCTGTGTAACTATTTTACAGTGTAAGAGTTTTGCAGGTTGACCATTTCCCTGTATAACTGGTTGCGGCGTAACCATTTCCAGTGTTAGGATTATCCAGTTGAATCATCCTCCAGAATACTAATTTTGAAGTGTATCTGTTTCAATGCAACCATTTTCCAATGCAACTGATTCTAATGCTACCTTTCAGCTTGTAACTACATCCAGTCTAAACTGTTTCTAGTGCAAACACCTCCTGATCAACCATTTTCTGGTGTAACCATTTCGCAGGATAACGATTTCCGTTGGAATCATCTTCCAGTCGACCCATTTCCACTGTAACCAGTCTCCCTTGTAAGCATTCCCAGTGTAACTCTTTTGCATTATAACAATTTCCAGTGTGACCATTCCCAGCGTAACCATTTTCCATTCTGTTTTACAGTGTAACTATTTCCAGTGTAACTGGTTTCCGTGTTAACTGTTTGCAGTATAACCATTATGCATTGAAACCATTTTCCGGTGCAAATGCATTCCAGTGTAAACATTCTCCACCATTGCCTTTCTGCAGTGTGTCTGTTTCCATGTAAGCATTTGCGTGTCTCATTATGTCTGATTTCACCTTTTCCCCTTGTCTCCATTACCAGTTGAAATGGTGCTTCTTTGAATAATTAATAGAATACGCCCCAATCTTTCAATTAAAACTAAAATACATTAAGAATAAATTTTCTCTGTGCAAATGAAATGATAGTATGGCATTTTTGGCCGGGAGGCCTTATCTGAGGAAGTTCGGCCGCCGAGTGCGATTCTTATTGCAGTCGACGCCACTTTGGATGACTCGCCTGCCGTTGCTGAGGATGAAATAATTATGAGGACAACACAATACCCAGTCGACGAGCGGAGAAAATCTCCAGCCCGACCGCGAATCGTACCCGATCTATGGGAGTTAAGCACGTTAGCAGTCAGCTAAGCAGACGGACTTCTTTGTGTACATAAATCAGTGAAGCAAGGAGAATAGGTCACGATTAAATGTAAGGAATGTATTTTTTTGCTGTTCCGGTGACGAATGTTCCAGAGAAATGTTTTTCAATCGAAACAGTAACGCAAGTTGAAGGCAGTCGCCGTAATTTGTTTTTGTATTTTATAAAAGCAAGAGCTGTGAGCTTTCTCTCTCTCGTTTGTTTTCGATAGCTGTTTCACAAGATGTAAGAGTCGCTATCGTATCTATAACTTTTGGTTCAATAGTTACACTAATTTTATTAAAATAGCTGTGATTAAATTAACAATCTACTTTTCTTTTTCACTAATTCCACGTATCAAATTATTGTGCTGCATTTTAGAACTTTTTCAGGCTGCAGTGAAGGAGAGCTGCCGACGAAATGTATGGTGGCCACAGCCGAACGCTGCTAGTGTTCAGTCTGCTTTTACTTTACCAGACTTTTATTTTAGCGTTCCTGAAATCTCTTATACCGTTCGTCTCTATAAGTATCCAGGCAACGTAATGACGCAAACTCCATAATTTGGAGATCGGTCACTGGCCTTTAGACAATACCTTCGGTCAACGTCTCAGCGGTGTAATCGGAATATGATGACGGTTGGCGGAATATATAATTTCATTATCCACAAGTAAAAATTTTCTATGCACCATTTAACCATTTCAGAAGCTTTGCCACCAGCGAAAGCGATAAATATAACATTACACTATTAAAAAAAAAAAATACCAGTAATATTAATTTGCGCAACCAGCGTGGGGTTCGAACAAAAAACTGTGTGATGTTAGTTGATGCTTGTTTGTTCTGTTTTTCGTGTATCAATTATATTGCTGGAGTCAAGAAGAAAATGACAGGTACACGTAAAATAATTGAAATTAACTCATGTAACGGTAATTAGGGCGGACTGCAAGTAGATACACGAAAAAAAGCATGGTTATCAACATCTTACCAGTTGCCTCTGCTTTCGTAGTCTGCAACGTGTAGCTCGTTTAATTCATGGTCAGTTTTGAATTTTCTGCCTTGGGCGTAGTTTGTAATTGCAGTAGGCATTGTTGCTAAATGGTTCAAATGGCTCTGAGCACTATGGGACTGAGGTCATCAGTCCCCTAGAACTTAGAACTACTTAAACCTAACTAACCTAAGGACATCAAACACATCCATGCCCGAGGCAGTATTCGAACCTGCGACCGTAGCGGTCGTGCGTTTCGAGACTGAACGTTGTTGCTAAGCGCTATACTAAGATGGCTCGTGTTCCGCTGCGCGCAAATGAAATGAAAACGAGTGATAGTGGATTGTTTTAGTTTGAAGCATCCATATTCCCATTTTGGTAATACAACAATTAGTTGCTGTCAATTTACGCTAATTATTCATTGTTTTGTCAAGAGATTTTATTTCAAAGTATATTTTCAATTTGTGTTACGACGAAGATAGGTAAACCTGAAAACAAGGATTCCGCAAATGATAGTGTTTCTGAAAATACCGTCGATGGCGGTAACAACAGTACGGTTGCAACGGTGGCAGAATCCGATGCTGATAATGTGGAGGCAGAAGGTAATACGCAGGCACAAGCAATTGAAAGTTCCGAGCAAATACCTCCTGACGCTGTAGATACTTTTTCTCTGTTATTCAATAAAATTTCTGAGATGGTTAATGCTCGCGATAAGGAACTGTTAAAGACAGTTAATGCACGCGATTAAGCGCTTACTTCACGCATAAATACTACTCTTGTTGAGAGAGATGTAGCGCTGACATCTCAAATTTCTCAGGTAAATGAGGAGTTAGTAAACGAGTTAAACACTGGTTTAGCAGCAATAGCTTCCGAAATTACCAGCCTAAAGGAGGCATATAAGAATTAGCAGCAACGGTTCCCAAACTATCAGCAGTTGTGGAAACAATGCAATCAGCAGAGGAGATGATGGAAGATGGGATGCGCGAATTAACACAACGTGTCGACAGCCTGTCTGTAGAAACTAAAGAAGAAGTGTTAAAAATCAGGTTACATGAGCAGAGTGAAAAATTAAATACCGAATTCTCCAAGTGGGTTGAGGAGAAAGACAAGATACACAGCATAAAATAGATTCAGAGTGGAAAAGCGCAATACAAAGGGCTGGGAGCGAAGCGATGGCCGAACTCGGCACCTCAAAACAAACGCTCCGCTCGGAAAAAGAGCACATAAAGCACATGATACATCAAGACCTTCCACAGTGGCGAGACGAAGTTTTGTCACAGGTGAGAGAAGTGCGGCGTGCGGTGGGAACAATATCCAGAGAAGCACCGACTATCGATACGCATATGCAGGACGCGTACATTGCAGTTCACGGACATACTTTGAAGCATATCAGCCTGTAAACCCCAATGTACAAAAATCGTGTGATGAGATTGGGGCAGGTGCAACCTTAACAGAGAACTTTCAGGAAGAAAGCCTGTTGAAACACAGACAATTTCAGGTCCTAATCCCAAAAATAAGACAAGTCCATCCTGTAGTTTTTATACGTTCATTCCGCAAAGTGCTGCCCACGTCATGGAATGAGAGGCAGAGAATACAATTCGTTGCCTCCAATATACAAGGAGACAGTGCTTTATGGGTAGGATGACCAGACGTACGTATTAATCCGGACATGTCCTCCTTTTTAGCTCTTTGGCCAGGGTCCGGGCGGATTTTTAGTGTCCCGCTTTTTCGCAAAGCTGAGCGTAATACAGTTAAGTTTACAATTCGTCCCATTCTATTGCTCTTTTCTTACATACTTTAACTATTGGCACAGTCTTCGTGATAAACACGTACCAAGGCGGTGTTAGTAGGTGGCACCAGAGTCGTCGATGATATCGTTGATCGACCTATAAGCGAATGCATATATCGATTATTTAAAATTTTCGTTTCGTATCTTCGCTTTGTATTGGCTTGGCTTCCTGTAAACCACGTGTGATTTGTGAGTGTAATTTTTAACCGAGTGAGTTACATAAAGTATTTGGCTACGTCTAAACGAAAGTGTACGTTTTCTGATTCCTTTCCTGCAAATATCCGGCTTTCAAGAGATTGAGAAATGAATTTGAAGCGGAACGTACGTCTCAGTGGCCAAAAAAGGTAATAAATAACTCGACAGATTAACTGTCATGATTTTATTTCATTGTTTCATAGTCATTGAATTTATTTGTACTCGGAAGGTTAATGTGCAGTTTACATGTCGTCAGCTGCTGTTTGAATTGTAGATGTTGGTAGCGGTGCGTCGAATGAAGGGAGCGCAATGGTCATACGTTTTTCGCTTTTGTAAACAATTCCGTGTTGTTGACATAAAAAAAAATTGGCACCACAATCAATGTTTTTAATTTTTTATATTGCTCCGTTAACCACCACCTGACCATCAGTAACAATTAACTACTAGTTTTGCCGGTATTCCCGGCAGTCACGTGACTTGTCCAAAGCTGACAGGTGGTATCCTCATCTGCATTTGACCCGTTTAATGTGTCCTCTTTTTTCTTCCTTTGTCCTCCTTTTTGAAGCTGTTTGCCCTCCTTTTTAAACAATGGCATCTGGTCACCCTATTCATGGGCTACCGAAGCCGCAGAGAACTGTATACATTATGAACAATTTGAAAAAGGTTTTTCTGGCTAAGTACTGGTCAGTGGGCATACAATAACGCCTTAGAAAGCAGGTCTTCAGCCCACAAATTTACAACCCAAAGCAGGGTGGACTTCGGAAGTACTTCGAAAAATTCGTTCATTTAAAGAGGTTAAGGGACGAACTGGTAGAGCACAAAGATGTATTGCGAATCTTAAAGGCATAGTTTCCTCTGCACATAATGGAAAATTTATTAACAGTCCCTGATGTTGACCGTGAATACTTTTTGTCAGTGCTTGGTACCGTGGACCTAATACAAGAAGATGCGAAAACCAGCACTGCCAACAATGGCTCGCAGTCCGCTAATAGGAACGGCCACGGCCAAAATAATAGCCGTAACGGTGGGTCGCGAAGTAACGGAGGTACGTCGCAAACCGGACACGCACATCAGAACGGCAACAATGGTGGTCCACAAAGCGGACAGGCATTCTTTCAAAGGCAGAGTCGAAATAGTAATCGGTACCATACCGGTTATCAAAATAATCGAAGCGGGGACCGACAAAATAATAATAAGAATCTGTCAAGGGTTATTTAATGAGGTAGACTATAATATTGAAGGTCCCTTGGAGTACATACAAGCCGCCGTTCTAGCAGTTGTGGGAGGTATTCCCACGACATTGACTTTAGATACCGGTGCAAGTGTAAACGAGATGGAAGACAATTTCTTTAAGAAAATAGCGCAGTCTGTGAAGATTCCGACTTCGCCAGTTCAATACTGCGTGGTATCTGGTGCCATTGGTGCCAGAGGCCAGACTGTTACGCTGCAGGCATGGATGGGTATAGAATTCGGGAACGGAGCGGATCAATGCACGTTTCTCTTCGTGAAAATTTAACCGTGTCCTGTCCCGTAGGCATGGAATTCATGCTGGAACGGGACGTAATGATCGACCTCCCACGCTTGAAATGCCATATAAGGTGAGGAGTTTGTTCTGAATCTGAGAAAGACAAAAGCAAAATACAGCACACGTTGTCAAGGAATGCAAGTTAAAATTATCAATAACACAATGCTGTGGGTGCAAGACTATTCAAAAAAATGGTTCAAATGGCTCTGAGCACTATGGGACTCAACTGCTGTGGTCATTAGTCCCCTAGAACTTAGAACTACTTAAACCTAACGAACCTAAGGACATCACACACACCAATGCCCGAGGCAAGATTCGAACCTGCGACCGTAGCAGCAAGACTATTCACAGTATACGAAACTTGGGCCTGAACTAAAGTACAGTGGGCAAAACGAAATAATTCTTCGTTCATACGATGCAAATACGATGAACCAAAAACCTTATCGGATGAATTTAAAAAGGGATTATGTATATTACTAGAGAAATAGATCGAGGTATTTTCATTAAAGCCTGGCGTGATAAGGATTATGTTTACCGGATGGAAGTACTATCGCATAAAACTTGCCGCCAAGCAATCTATTCTGTCCCGTGGTCCAAAAGGGAGGCTGTCAAACAGGAGCTTCAGATGATGATACACTGGCGTGGTATAGAGCCTTCTGTTTAGCCATACAGCAGCTCATTATTAGCTGTGGGCAAAGCTGGCGAAGGGGTGCTCCATGTTCTTGATGCACAATCTATCAACAAAATAATTGTTCCCGTAAGAACCAGACGAGAAGTTTTATTATCTCCAAACGGATCTGAAGCAATATGTTCAATACGGGTACTTGCACAGATGCCAAAGTATTTTCTCTTTTACATGTTATCCACCACTCTGCACTGTGAATATATACACTATTTGAAATTTTATGCTGAACCTGTCATACTATGAAAGTCCATTGCACCATCAAGAATGTGTACTAATGTACCATAACTAATTGATATAAATATTATCAGTGATATAAAGATAGCATTAGAAGGCGATACAACTGTTGGCATTTGTGTGACATTAGAAGCAATAATGATCTTTTACTTTTAAGTATTTGCTTAATTTAAGTAGTAATTAGGAAGTTTTCCTGTGTGTTTCATGAAAGTATGTTTATGTTGTCATAAGTGACTGCATAACGAGAAAGTATCATAGCTTAATAATTTGTAATTAGTTCCACCGTTAAACTGTATTGTAAGTGTCTTCCTGATTCGTTGCAATACCTCCTAATTAGCTGAGCAGCTTACCCATCCATTCTTCAGCATTCTTCTGTAGATGGCGCTAGGAAATCAGAATTATGACCTCACTGAATCGTAAAGTAAATTCCAACACTAACTGCACAAAGATATTTGCAAACTAAGCGTGTGTTTCTCAGACACTTAATAAAAGTGACGAGGGCGCATTCTGTTTACTCTGCAAAATAAATAGGCCAGGAAAAAAACGTTGTATAGGTGCAAGACGCCGTGTGCACTGCTAACATGTAATGACTGGCGGATATATCCAGTAGTTGCCTCCAGACCACTCCTATAACGGAAGAGTACGGAATCTGCGGTACTCACCCCTCCAGCACCACGCTCTTCCTCTCCATGCAGGCGGTTTCCAAGCAACAGAAGAAAGAACTCGTCCCGCGTCACAGCTCGCACCTATTTGGGAAGAGAGTACGACTGTAGACAACGAAGATTTAGTTGAAGTGTTGGGATGGTGTAATATTCAACATATCTGGACTGTTCACTGCTGTATCAGTAATCACACTTTCTGGGCACTCGATAAATATTTACATTTGTGTTGTCTGATAACAATTAAAAAAAATTGGAATATTCGAGCCATCGTGCTATCGTTGGTCAGTCCGAATCTTAAAGCTGACGCTGTCGAGTCTTGTTTGCATGCGGAATTACATGGAAACTTTCGTAAAAGACTGGTAATACACAGTATTTACAAGAACCAAGGGGCAAGAGTTAGAATGGAAAAGTAAGAGACAGGTGTTCTGATTAAAAGCGTAGTAAATCCGGGTTGCAGTCTTCCTTCCCTACTGTCATTGCTGTACATCAAAGAAGCTATGACGAAAATAAGAGAAAGGTTCAAGGAAGCAATTAAAATTCGGCGTGAAAGAATAGCAGTGGTAAAATTCGCAAATGAGGTTTCAACCGTCTGTGAATGGGAGAACGGTTTACTAAACATGTAGAGTGAACTGAGCAGTGTAATGAGCAGACAATGTGCCCTCTGAGGAAAACAATAAAACAATGAATAAACAAAAGAGAGTGGGTGGCGGGGGGGGGGGGGGGCGAATTCTCCAACGTTGGAAGCAAAATCACACAAGACGGTTAAAGCGAGAAAGCTTCAAGAAGTAGACCAGAACAGATGAAGACGGTGATCCCCCGGTAAATGGAGCCTGCTAATATCAAACACAGGTCTTAATTCGGGGATTAAATGTCTTAAGTCTATACGTCTGTAACACATTATGAGCCATGGGAAAATCTGAAACGAAGAGAACTGTAGCGTTTTGAAGGTGTTGTTAGAGACTTCCATTAAAATTCAGAGGACTGGAGAGATAAGAAATAATGAGTTCCTCCGGTGAGAAGGAAGGAATATATGAAAAAACACGGACCTGAATAATGATCTTCATTAAATGAAATCTGTCACTATATCAGGGAATACATTCCATTTTACCACAGTGAGCCGCAGAGTGTCAAATATTTAGCTGAAAGCACATCTTGCAATGCGTTCAACAAATAATTCAGGACGATGATGTTAAAA
This sequence comes from Schistocerca serialis cubense, assembly GCF_023864345.2. Classification (NCBI taxonomy): domain Eukaryota; kingdom Metazoa; phylum Arthropoda; class Insecta; order Orthoptera; family Acrididae; genus Schistocerca; species Schistocerca serialis. Next base: position 732,483,124 of record NC_064642.1, read on the forward strand.
GGTATTATGAGACGAAGAGGTGGGCACAGTCTTTTTTTGTTCTTGCTGGCGACTTCAAACTAGTCGGAGGACTGACTACATTTAGTTCCCGTCTCATAAAAAATTCAGTGCATCCTAACGCCTATCAGGCTCTCTCTATATACATCACCAGAGCAAGCGATACACAGTTAATCAACCACACGAGCTGCAATGGTGTCTTCCATCGGCAGGTCATGCAGCAGGTCTTTTACATGAGATTCCTCTGTCACAAAACGCTGCGACATCACTATCTGCTGCTCTACTCTGACATTCCCTGTAATCAAGTTCCTTCGCATTGTCAATACGGTCTTGTTACTCGTAGCCAACGCCATAAGTAGCTTGTTGTTGAGTGCTTTTAGACACTTCAGTTCTTTCAGTTACGTTAAACTGTTTGCGTCCCGGCAGAGTCTAACTGACTCGAAACAAAAACGAATGAACAATTGTCGTCTCCTACAATTTAAGTTTTGTTCTCGGAAGCAATGTAACACGACGATACTCACCTGCAAGGTGTCTTCTTCTGGAGAGACGTCGTCCCACACGCCCGTCTCCTCCGTCTCCCCTGGCGCTGCTGACAGGCAGCAGAACCACTCCCTCACACGAGAAAACATCTGTGCAGAGGAGGCACCACGTGAGATGCAGTCCAGGCAATACACAGGGACAAACATTACAGCTGGTGACGTTATATTTTCAGGAACAATTTCGCTGCAAATCTTGTAATATTAAATACCTCATTCATTAGGGAAATTGGGATTTTTCTGTAGTTACTACACTGAAGTTTAATAGAGAAGTTTAAAATGTACATGGGATCTGTTAGAATAAGTCATTAAAAGCAACACATTTTTTCACGAATCAAATATAAAGTAACTGACTACATTTCTTTTCTAAAGATGTGTAGCAGGTACTTCCGCCCCCCACCCTCCCCGCTCTCGTTTGGCATCGTGAGTGTTAAACGATGAATAAAATTCTCTTTCCACTCTGTCTGTCTGTTGTCCACCATGCACAATACAAAGGCAAATCTGACATCGGAAGGGGAGCAATGACAGTTTTTGGCAAAGGATTTGCAGTACACAAATCACTCACAGACAATACCCAGCATTTCATTTCAAAATCAGAAAGTTTCTTCACAACCACCTTGAAATCAGGAAACAAAATATACACAATCATCAACCCACATTCATCGACAAACGATCACAATAGAAAGAAGCCACATAAAGTCGAAAGTTTTTCGGAAGTTCTCCTCTCGTCTGATCTGTTTATCGGCCATGTTTCACCTCCATACGTGGCTAAACTCCACACATATACTTTCAGAAAGGACTCCCTGACACTTAAATTTATACTTGCTGCTAACAAACTTCTCTTCTTCAGAAATGCTTTTCTTGCCATTTCCAGTCTCCCTACTTCGACCATCATCCATTATTTTGCTTCCCAAATAGCATAATTCGTCTACTACTTCAAGTGTTTCATTTCCCAATCTAATTCCCTCAGCATCACCTGATTTAATTCGATTACAATCCACTATCCTCATTTTGCTTTTGTTGTAGTTCATCTTTTATCTTTTTTCAAGACGCTGCCCATTCCGTTCAACTGCTCTTCCAAGTCCTTTACTCTCTCCGACAGAATTAGAATGTCATCGGCAAACCTCAATTATTTTATTTCTTCTCCGTAGACGTTAATTCCTGCTCCCACTCTCTCTTTTGTTTCCTCTAATACTAGCTCAATATACAGGCTGAATAACATCTGGAATAAACTACAACTCTGTCTCTCTCCCTTTCCAACCACTGCTTCCCTTTCATGCCCCTCGACTCTTACAACTGCCATCTGGTTTCACAACTAGGCAAAGAAAAAAGTAATCAGAGTACTGATTCTCACATAGTACCCAAACGTAAGAAGAAAATGATCATTTTATCCATTATTGTCAAAATTTTGACATAAAAATTATGTCTCAACACTATCGGGACACCCTCCGCTGTACATTGAAAATTTCATTCTGTGAACATCCTCCTGTCTGTAGCTAAGCCATTTTTGTGCAACATTCTTTCCTCCATCAGTGTTGGTCTTGCATGTTTCGCAGGAAAACATCTGTGAAGTTGGAAAGGTTGGAAACGAGGTATGGGCGGAAGCAAAGCTGTGAGGACGATTCATGCGTTATGCTTGAGTAGCTAAGTACTGCACGAAAGGCAAAGGTCCAGAATTAGCGTCTCGATCTGGCATACAGTCTTCATCTGCCAGAAAGTTTCAAGTAAAAGATTCCTCGAGTCAGACCATCACTGCAAACAGGTGAAAATTAGGCTAGTCTCAAGAAACAGAAAGACAATACAGAATAAAGTTATAAGACCGCACCCAGAATACGTGTATTTAAACACTGGCAAAATTATTGAAGAATTTAATCAAAACACAACTGAAAAATCGACAGACCTCTCGAAGAAAGTTCACAAGAGGTGTGTAGGGGTCACCCTCTCTGGAAACGCAAACGTAAATAGTAGAAAGCAAATTGTGACCAGACCACTGAACAAAGAATCCTGGCGTGGAATAACGTTACAGTAGCAGAACAACGGAAACAAGTGAGGATTTCCAAAAGAGTCCAGAGAATCTACAAAAGATACTGGAAGATTAAAAATCGCATACGTCGATTAGATTAACTGAAATCGAGGAAGGCTTCAGAAAAAAATAATATCTGAAATTTTGCAGAACATTCAGGAATATTTAAAGGGTTATCACCCTTCAAATAACTAGTTCAAAGGATCAGACAGAGCTCTAGAAACAAATGTTGAAGAATATTACTAAATCCTCAAAAAACAATTCTTTGATTAACTCTTCAATGGCGAGAAGCCTAAAGAAAAATTAAACTTCACGAAAACAATACCAGATGTAGATAAAAAAAATCTCATAACAACAGAAATGAAGAAGATTACAAACAACTAAAAAGCAACAGAGCCCATGAAGAAGATGGTACTATTACCGATATGTGGAAACTCAAATAGTAGAACATCAATAAGAACATTAATGATGTTCTAGCATGAATGTAGATTACAGATAAAATCCTACTGGAATGTAAATGCCCGTCGATTCACAAAGACTCCGTCAAGATAGACTCTAATAGTTACATAGGTATCTCATTTATTACCAGTCAGTTACGAAACTCTTTACAAGACCTTACTCAAAATACAGGAACCACAACTGATCGGATGAATACGTATTGAAAAGACTTTGAGCCTCTGAACACTTCTGAAGTTCGAAGAGACGAACAGCACTGTGATGACATTTGTGGATTTTAAGAAAGCCTACTACTCCATAGAGAGGCAGATTCCCTTTGACACATTAGGAGAATACACAGAGAAAGTAGGAGACCCATACAAGAGACAATCAAGGACGAAACATCCAGAATATAGTTTGTGAAATTTCTCAGTACCATTCGAGGTACGCACAGGGTTCAGACGTGATGACTGGGTGTTGTGTGATGCCCTTAGGCTAGTTAGGTTTAAGTAGTTCTAAGTTCTAGGGGACTGATGACCATAGACCTTAAGTCCCATAGTGCTCAGAGCCATTTGATCCATTTTGAACAGGGTTCAGACAAGGAGACGGATTCATTTATCTGTATTGCATACTGTAACTGAAGCAGCTCTGCACCTAAATGTCAGTTTGTGCAAAGCTGCCGTTGACTTGAAATGGAGGAAGTGAAACATTATCACCACACAGCTACCCATTAATGGCACCATTGTTGTTTCATTCTTACATTCACTTAAGAGGACACTTCAAAACTAGTATTGTAATTATATTTTGAAATAAAATATATTTCAGTACTTGTACACTTCTCGACAAACGATTACGTTTATTTGTAGCCGATAATGTCGTTTTGCTTGTAGGTCGCTGACTCCTAAGTAAACGAATTGCCTTAAGAGAGGACCAGTGAGCGTTTTCGTGTGTTTGCATTAAAACGTGGCATAAACCTTGTCTTCTTCTTGCCCTTAAGGACCAGTTTTTACATCAAGCACGCTTACGCATACGAGCTGATTACAATATAAGCGTCCCTAAATATTTTGCAGAACAACTACGTACAGTGTACCGTTGATGATGAAATACGTGTGTAATAATAGACTTGTAGTGTTTTCCATTGTAAAAAGTAAGATTTCTCCAGTTTCCAGCTAAGCTTCCATTCTGGCAGTATCTACTGCTTCACACGGAACATAAAATAATGAGTAGGTATTTTGATTCTGAAATGCTGTCCATGGAAAGATGGCCCATATTTTATTCTACTTGGCTTATGACAAGATTATCGAACAATGCGAAGCAAAAGTCAAAGGGGTTCATTTAGGAAGAACACGTACAAGCAAAACACTCGTAAAATGTCTGGAATTCACAGATTACACAGCAGACTCAGCTATAATAGACACGAAGCAGAAGGAGCTCTGGAATACTTGCAGAAACTCTAAGCCAAATCGGGTTTACACATAATGTATGAGTAAACGCAACACATGGAAGAAAATGCAACACACAAGTAATGCACACAAAACACGCTAAGATTAGCAGACTGGAAAATTCCAAGAGTCTAGGGGAATATGCACAAATAAGAGGATCACACAAGCCATCCAACATAGAAGGAACACAAACATTTCAGAAATCGTACAAACTCAATGGACGCACTAAATTAAAAGAAACATTCCAAAGACATGCCAAATTCAGGAACTACAACACAGTTGCCAGAAGCACTCTAAACATTAGAAACGTTCACTGTCTGATTAGAGAGACTGAGAGATAGAACATAAAATTCTCTGAAATATTCTTGAAGCAATACACGTTATTTTGATAAAGAAAGCGATCAAGGAATTGTAAGAACATACAGACAGACTCACAGTCACAATCGTAAAACGCCTACTGACATTACACGGACACACACATTAATCAGCAACAAGATACTCATGATGAGGGTTTTTGATGCAGTAAACATCTCAACCGCAAACGCAGTTGCTTTCAACAAGTACAAAAAGACCGAAATCCAAAAGAAATCAATGGGGAAAGTATAAATGAAAGAGTCAAAATCAGAAACAAAATTATGAACTCTTAATTTTAAATAAAATAAAGAAAAAAAAAACAGGGGGAAATATGGAGGAAACAAAGAAAAGAAGAACACAGTCAAAGAATGAAGAAACTTTTGGAAGAGAAAAAAGAAACAAGAAAAAATTGGAAAATCTAGTAACAACGTAGTTAAAACAGTTTCTTAGAGGGAAAAACGTGTAGTAATTGCAATAAATGCAACATTCATGTTGGCAAATGGATTTATTATTTCCAAATCAATTCAAACTGTAAAATGTTCACCGTGAATTTTCCAGTTTTGGCATACGAAGACTAATGTTTGCCAGTGGAGTGGGACTTTATTTAGCACACACTAATCGCGATATGATTTTACACATTTTACGTTTCTAATTGTTAACACGTGTTTCATGTGTATCTGAAACGAAAAGCTGTGTAGTAGTAGCAGCTTATAGCAGTCAGGCAAACATGTGAAACATTTTTTAAGTCAGTTATTTGAAAAGTAAGTATTTAGACTCAACACTGACAGTAGGAACTGTGAAATTTTGTATACTACCAGAAGTAGGTGTTTCAGATTGCGTATGAACATAAGGGTAGCAAAAAGAAAGAAACTGATGATTTCGAGGAAATTAGGGATCAAATTGTGACTCTGTTTTTTTGAAGTGTATTGCTGTGCATCTCGTGATTTAGTGAATTTTAACCACTGTTGTATAAATACACACAGATCCACCGTAAAGTTAGGAATGCGTCGCCACCGACTAGACATTTCGTAGTGAATTTCGGAGCTACATATTTGGCGCTGTATGTTTTGATATATTCCCCGTTACAGGCATGCATACGAAAGAACATGTGAGGTATGAATATGACACTTATATAGGAGTAATAGAAGAATTGTAGTCATTTCCACTGGAGATAATAAGATTTTGCCAGTTTCAAGCTGAGTAAACATACCTACTCTGTCTTCAAGTGCAACTTGAAATAATGGGTATATAATGGAATGCACTCCACGAAAAGATGCTCCGTAATTTCTGTTTGGAAAATTAATATCCCCTTTTAAACTATTTCCAGCTATTCTTTTTTCATTGCCTGTTATTTCTCGAGTCACTTTCAAAATGTTGTATCCATTGGCATGATTTTATCATTAGGAATTGCAACATATTTTATTGGATGAGAAACATGGACGATATCCAGCACCAAAAATCAGTCTGCTGGATGAAGCTATAAACACAACACACAGACAAAATTCACAGTAGAGAATGAACATTACACCCAAACAAAATTTTTTGTTTATAACCATAAAAAAAGAAAATAAAAAGCAGCATAGCTTTGAAATTTACCGTAAACCTATATCTACCATCAAGTACGTCTATACCAACTACATCTACATCTACATCTACATCTACATTGATACTCCGCAAGCCACCCAACGGTGTGTGGCGGAGGGCACTTTACGTGCCACTGTCATTACCTCCCTTTCCTGTTCCAGTCGCGTATGGTTCGCGGGAAGAACGACTGTCTGAAAGCCTCCGTGCGCGCTCTAATCTCTCTAATTTTACATTCGTGATCTCCTCGGGAGGTATAAGTAGGGGGAAGCAATATATTCGATACCTCATCCAGAAACGCACCCTCTCGAAACCTGGACAGCAAGCTACACCGCGATGCAGAGCGCCTCTCTTGCAGAGTCTGCCACTTGAGTTTATTAAACATCTCCGTAACGCTATCACGGTTACCAAATAACCCGGTGACGAAACGCGCCGCTCTTCTTTGGATCTTTTCTATCTCCTCCGTCAACCCGACCTGGTACGGATCCCACACTGATGAGCAATACTCAAGTATAGGTCGAACGAGTGTTTTGTAAGCCACCTCCTTTGTTGATGGACTACATTTTCTAAGCACTCTCCCAATGAATCTCAACCTGGTACCCGCCTTACCAACAATTAATTTTATATGATCATTCCACTTCAAATCGTTCCGTACGCATACTCCCAGATATTTTACAGAAGTAACTGCTACCAGTGTTTGTTCCGCTATCATATAATCATACAATAAAGGATCCTTCTTTCTATGTATTCGCAATACATTACATTTGTCTATGTTAAGGGTCAGTTGCCACTCCCTGCACCAAGTGCCTATCCGCTGCAGATCTTCCTGTATTTCGCTACAATTTTCTAATGCAGGAACTTCTCTGTATACCACAGCATCATCCGCGAAAAGCCGCATGGAACTTCCGACACTATCTACTAAGTCATTTATATATATTGTGAAAAGCAATGGTCCCATAACACTCCCCTGTGGCACGCCAGAGGTTACTTTAACGTCTGTAGACGTCTCTCCATTGATAACAACATGCTGTGTTCTGTTTGCTAAAAACTCTTCAATCCAGCCACACAGCTGGTCTGATATTCCGTAGGCTCTTACTTTGTTTATCAGGCGACAGTGCGGAACTGTATCGAACGCCTTCCGGAAGTCAAGAAAAATAGCATCTACCTGGGAGCCTGTATCTAATATTTTCTGGGTCTCATGAACAAATAAGGCGAGTTGGGTCTCCCGGGTTCCCGGGTTCGATTCCCGGCGGGGTCAGGGATTTTCTCTGCCTCGTGATGGCTGGGTGTTGTGTGCCGTCCTTAGGTTAGTTAGGTTTAAGTAGTTCTAAGTTCTAGGGGACTTATGACCACAGCAGTTGAGTCCCATAGTGCTCAGAGCCATTTGAACCATTTGGGTCTCACACGATCGCTGTTTCCGGAATCCATGTTGATTCCTACATAGTAGATTCTGGGTTTCTAGAAATGACATGATACGCGAGCAAAAAACATGTTCTAAAATTCTACAAGAGATCGACGTAAGAGATATAGGTCTATAGTTTTGCGCATCTGCTCGACGACCCTTCTTGAAGACTACAATGTAACATATGCGATGAAAGGTACACTATGTGACCAAATGTATCTAGACACCCACAAAAACACACTTTTTTCACAGTAGGTGCAGTGCTGCCACATACTGCCAGGTACTCCATATCAGCGACCTCAGTAGAGCAAAATGGGCGCACCGCGGAACTCACGGACTTCGAACTTGGTCAAGTGATTGGGTGTCACTTGTATTATACGTCTGTATGCGAGATTTCCACACTCCGTCCGATGTGGTAGTGAAGTGGAAACATGAAGGGACACATACAGCACAAAAGAGTAGAGGCCGACCTTGTCTGTTGGCTGACAGAGACCACTAACAGTTGAAGAGGGACGTAATGTGTAGTAGGCAGACATCTATCCAGACCATCACACAGGAATTCCAAACCGCTTCAGGATCCACTGCATGTATTATGACACTTCCGCGGGAGGTGGGAAACCTTGGCTGCTCATATTCCACACATCACGACGGTAAATGCCAAACGACGCCTCGCTTGGTGCAAAGAGTGTAAACATTGGATGATTGAACAGTGCAAAAACGTTGTGTGGAATGACGAATCACGGTACACAATGTGGCGATCCGATGGCAGGGTGTGGATATGGCGAATGCCCAGTGAACGTCATCTGCCAAGGTGTGTAGTGCTAGCAGTAAAATTAGGAGGCGGTGGTGTTATGGTGTGGTCGTGTTTTTTGTGGAGGAGGCATGCACCCGTTGATGTTTTGCGTGGAGCTATGACAGCACAGGACTACATTGATGCTTTAAGAACCTTCTTGCTTCTCACTGTTGAAGAGCAATTCGGGGATGGCCACTGCATCTTTCAACACGATCAAGGACATTTTCATAATTTACGGCCTGTGGTAGAGTGGTTACACAACAATGACATCCCTGTAATGGACTAGCCTGCACAGAGTCCTGACCTGAATCCTATAGAACACTTCTGGGATGTTTTGGAATGCCAACTTCGTGCCAGGCCACACCGACCGACATCGATATCTCTTCTCAGTCCAGCACTCCGTGGAGAATGGGGTGCCATTCCCCAAGAGACCTTGCAGCACCAGATTGAACGTATGCCTGCGAGAGAGGAAGCTTTCATCAAGGCTAAGGGTGGCCCAACACCATACTGAATTCCAGGATGACCACGAACTTGCAAGTCATTTTCAGCCAGGAGGCAGGATACGTTTGATCACATAGTGCATGAGGGCAAACCAGCAGAACATTTTACACTTGGCACAAAGAACATATCAGTGCATGGAAATATCGGACAAACCATTAAGCTTTTGCAGAACTTTTAAGAGAAAATAGTCACCAATTTACTACAAGAGAGAAAGACATGAAAAAAGTCAGAATAAATAATGAAAGACGCGCTAAACGTTAGAAGATAATTATCACATAGACTAAACAAAGACTGAAATGAAGCTACCACTAAATTACCGTGTGGATATGACTAACCACTCACTGTTTAGACTGACTGATCGTATAACAGACAGAAATTTCCAATGAATGATCACAAGTTCCACTTCCCTCCTATGTATGGTAAAATTAAAATGGAAAATAAAAATAAAAAATTGAATTAAAGAAAAATATAAATATTAAAAACAAAAATATTTACTAATGCAGGAAATTTGTAAATAGGAAAATAAGAATAAAATGCGTAGAAAGACATATACACACAAACACACAAAACTCACATCAACATACATACAGTCAAACAAAAAAAATGGAAACAAAAAAAATTGGGATATTAGGCAATGCTCTCGGGAAACAGCTACACTCTAGACATGGACATTGGCAGTTACAAGGCTGTAAGTCGAAAACAGAGTGACCGCTAGGAAAACCGCAAAAATATACACTAGTTTTTCGCCTGAGAGAAAGCTGTTTCGTCAACAAACAATGATTTGGGCGTTGAAATATAAGTGCCTTTCCAATTTACTGTAAACATTTCAAAGAACTGTTTCAAATTTGTACATAACCCATTTGTACAAACAAAAACCTAAACGTGCAAACGAAAAAATCGTTCCTGTAATATTTCATGACACCCGCTGCGGATGGATTGTAAATAAGGCGAAACCTGTCTGGGTACATAAGATACATAAAAAAAACTTAACGTGCTGCAAGCTATAGGTGTTTTTCTTCCAGACGGCTGTAATTCGTATCAAAATGTGCATAAATGGCCTCCACAAGAAAACTGATTTTGTCATTGCTTAGAGTGGGTCTCTGGTAGCGTCAGGCAGGGCGCGAGTTCGCCGACAAAAACGATTGTTCTTCCCCGGTACCGTTCCACGTTTCTAAGAGCTTTAATTGTGCAGCCAATTCCGAAGTCATTGTCAATAGGAACTCCTACAGTAGTTTGTACAGCCCTCCCGACCACGTTTTAATATCTGCATAAACGCAACCTTTTGTTCCTTCGTGCTTTGAACCATTCGTGTAAATCTTTTTGAGGTTCCTCCTGCATTAAGTTCATAAAGGATGTCATTTTAGTCATCAGAATTTAACGACATTGCGTGGTGTACGTAGATGGAAGAGTCCGTTCAAAAATTTACATGATAACAGCATAAATCTCACACCTGTATGGATCCGTCAGTATACCGTTTAATTTGTACACACTCTTGAACTTCTGGCGGAAGAACTTGAAACTTAAGCCTGGTAGGTACAACAAACGTTCCAGTGATTCTAGAAATGCATTCACACTGATCAGTCTAGTTCTCTCGTGCAAACGTGCCACTCCATCGGCTTCCGAGACTAATTTAGGGTTGGTTTAGCAGCGATAAATACGGTCCTAATCGAAATAATCTATAATCAGTCATTGGTAGAGCTTTTGGATTCGGGACTTCCTTGCTGACAGAACTCAATAAGTCGCTCTTCACGGGAAAATATTGACCGTTTTAAAGGCAATTTCTGGGGTATCCCAAGCAAGTGTGATGGGAACTTTACTGTTTACAGCGTGTATAAATTATCTAGCAGAAAACATTGGAAGCTCTTAAGACTGTTCGCAGATGATGCGGTTGTCTATAAGAAAGTAACAATGCCCGAAGATAGTGCCCATTTAAAAAATTACCTGCAGAGGATTGATGAATTTTGCAGGCTCTAGCAGTTGAGCTTGAACGTAAATAAATGTAGCATATGGCGCATACGGAGGAAAAGAAATCCACTACTGCACTCTTCACCAAATGTAGCTCACGGGGGAAGGAAATGGCTCACAAGGCACTTCTTGGACAAAGCCACAAGTATCATTCATCAATGTGGGATACCTACCAGGCCGGACTGATAGGAGAGATAGACAAGATCCAACGAAGAGCTGTGCGCTTTGTCATGGATTCGTTTTCTCGACGCGAAAGAGTTACAGAGATACTCAACAAACCCCATTGGCAGTCGCTACAAGTCAAGAGTTGTGCATCAAGGAGAGGCTTTCTACTGAAATTTCGTGAGAGCATTTTTGGAAAAAGTCGGGCAACACACGATTTCCCCTACATATAGCTCACGAAAGGACCAGGACTTGAAAATTTGATACATTACAACTAATTCCGAGACTTAACGACATTCGTTCTTCCCATGGACCAATTGTGAGTGGAAAAGGGAAGGGGAGCGTCAGTTAATATTGGCAGAAGTACCCTCCGCCACACAAGGATACTTGGTTTGCAGGGTGACGTAAATCATCATCAGTGTTCCACTTGTAGCTGCCTACTGCACCCACAGCTGCATCTATATTTCCCCAGACCACCTTACGGTGTGTGGCCGAGTGTACACTGGCTACCACTGTGATTTCCCCCTTCTTCTGGTCCAGTCGCGAACGGTTCGTGGGAAGAACGATAGCTGGTAACACTCTCTGTATGGGCTTGAATCCATCTAATTTTACCCTCGTGGTCTTTTGGCGAGATACACGTAGCAGGTAGCAATATCTTGTAGGTCGACTCTTTCAGGGGCATACGTTCCTGCAACTTTAAAATTAAAGGAGACGGTTTTCCAGGACGCTTTCCTTGCAATCTTCGTACACCCATAGTTGAGATGGAGGACAGTGGGACGTCAGCTGGTATAAATTTATATTAAAAATGAAGTAATTCCTCCAGCTGTATTTAAGGTATCGAATTTATTTTGGCAACTATTTTCCTTGTTGTAACAACGTCATCTTGAGGCCCATACACTTGTTGACGTCAACTGCGTGCGGTTGCCACTGGCGTTGGCTGAGCATTTCTGGTAGTCTTTCGCGCTTACTATGTGAACCCTTCAGGAAATACGCTGCTCTTCTTTCCATTGCTCGAACGACTGTTTTGTAAGCTACTTCCTTTGATGACGGACTAAAGCTCCTGGCGGTTCTTACAATGAATAATTGTATGAAATCTGCCTCACCCGCCTTTGGTTTTATGACGTCTTTCCATATTAAGTGGCTCCCTTACTCGTACTCATAAACATTTATCGATGTTACTCCTTCCAGCGATTGTCCTTCAATAGCACACAATAATGGGTCTTTATTCCTGTTTATGCACTTCCTGCTCCAAGTGTCGATTCTCCGCAGGTCTTTCTGCATTTCGCTACTGTTTTCTACTTTTATGGTTTCTCTTATAACAACATCATAAGCGAAAAGCCGTATGGAACTTCCGACGTCATCCGCTAGGTCGTTTATAAGGACGATTCCCAAATTTAAGAACGAAAATAACTTTCGCAATATGATTCACTGCCAACCAATATTCCTCAATGAAAATTGGACCGTCCGTAGAAGTAACCGTACAGTACAACATAAAAGGTAACTAAAATAGTTCGCAATAAGGCGAAAAGAAATTACACCTTTATTCAAAGTCAATAATTACACTGAAGTCATCGCGATGTATGATAGTCCCTTAGACATTACAAAAGGAGGTACTTGGTTATTAATAGGTCGTGTGATCAGGGTGGAGGTAATGCACGATGTGCAATGTGCTACCACCTGGCCACAGCGTTGGTAAGAAGTCTCTGTGGTGTGGTGCTTCATTCGTAAGCCAGCGCGGATGACAAGTGCTGGGTGGTCGTTGTTTCATGTCGCTGTGCAGCAGTACGTCTCCCCACGCAGCCCACACATGATCGATAGGTTTTCAATAGAGGGAATGGTAACTAAACCAGTCCATTCGCCGAATAAACTTTCGCTCCGAGAGTTCCTCCACCTGCATTGTTCGATACGGTTGGCATTGTCATCCACTAAAAAGGGAAAGGACCGAGTGTTTCCCTAAAAAGACAGACATGGGGAAGGAGTATATTCTCACAGTAACGTTGACCGTTGAGTGTACCATGTTGAAAGATTTGCGATGGTGACAGGACACCAGGGACTGCACCAACTATGAATAGGGTCGCTTGCACTTCTCTGATGCTAGCAGAGTTACTGATTCTCGACGTTCCCTCATATGGCGAGAGGTGGCATCACGTAATTCATACAGGAACACTGTCGAACATGAACGTTTTGGAGGTCCAGACAGTGTGGTGTGAGGAGTCATAATGACGCAGGGACCAAAAAGAGAAACCTCGTAACCTTTGAAAATTACAATAAAATAAATACCCTTAGCTACTTACATGCGTTGACGGGGACAGATGAAAATGTGTTCCCCGACCGGGACTCGAACCCGGGATCTCCTGCATGCATGGCAGACGCTCTATCCAATTGAGCCTCTGTGTTCTCGGTGGCTCAGATGGATGGAGCGTCTGCCATGTAAGTAGGAGATCCCGGGTTCGAGTCCCGGTCGGGGCACCGATTTTCATCTGTCCGCGTTGACGTATGTCAACGCCTGTAAGCAGCTAAGGGTGTTCATTTCATTGTAATTTCATTCTAACGAGCATCATGGTCACCGATGGTATCAGTTCTTCCGGACATGCCCGAGAGAACAGGTACCATCATAGCATATACCTTTGAAAATGGTACAGTCCCTGCTCAACGTAATTGTAGCACTGTACTTCTTTCCTATGTTCGCATTTTTGGGGTCCATTGCGCTCTCACTTCATATTTAGGGTTCCGTATCACAATCGATAGCAATGTATTCCTTATAGGATCACGTTATAGTGCGTTGCCTGTGTGTCTGCTTGTCCATCAATTAAAACCACTTTCTCCCAGAAACGGGTAGTTGTATGAAGTTAAAATTTGTCAGATACCAAAGTCTGCGGTTCCTTGGAAGTGTAAGTAATTTAAGCTTCTGAGTCAATGTGGTCAAAACATACGGCCGTATATGACACATATTTTGATTCTCGTAAGCTCTTTCATCAAAACCTACGGTGAACTAACTACATTCTGTAGACCCTGGACGGTTAGCGGTAAAAGGCATGCTTGGAAACAAAGAGCTATTGGGAACTAAACTCGTAGGGATCACGGATTTTTCTGTTTTCGTTTTAACCTAATCTTCAGCTCTCAACAATATGTGGTGTCGCCAGAAACAACACGTGGTTCGGCCTACACGTTAGACTGCACGTCTCCATTCCACGGTTTCATAACTGGGGTCGGTTGAGGACACGCAACTCGCCCAATAGAACGACTTGCAACAAGTCAATGAGCAACGCCACATTATTATTATTATTATTATTATTATTATTACTATTATCTGTATACGTAATTAAGTCTGTACGAATCTCGCAGTGCCCGACACTTAACTGCACTTATCAAGGTTTTTTATTTTATATATAACAATGTGCGACCTCGTCGAAAAGGGCAGGTGGGGGAGAGAATATTCGGCGAATATACTTAACTTCCCGGTCCCCCCGACTTAGATCTCATCGAGAACGTGCGAGGAGTGTTACGGAGATATACCGCAGCACGTCCGTATACACCAACGGCAGTTCAGCAGAAATGGATCGTGCTAAGACAAGGATTCCTTACCAGTCTAGGGGCCTGGATGGGAACAAGCCTCTCAGCATGCATTACTGTCCATGGTGATCACACAAGCTGTTAAGAACGATGTCCCGCCTTTTGTAAAGTTCAGGTGACCATCACAAATCGTGGTGATATCAGTGTAATTTTAGTCTTTGACTAAAAGTGCAATTCATGTTGGTCTCACTGCATATTTCTTGTTGTTACCTTCTGGACTGTCCTGTCCTGTAGCTGTTATTTCTATGTACGGTCAAATTTTCACCAAGGGATGTTTCCTGTAATGACTCATCGTGCGAACGTTACTTTCGTCCTTCAGTCTTACACAGCACTGTACATATTCTGAAAAGTAAAGTCCCAATAGCACTTCCATGGTTTACGCCGTAATTTCTGTGCGCTAAAAATTCTTCAGTCTTATTACACAGTTGGTCTGATATTCCGTAGACTCGTAATTTTTTCATCAGGTTGCCGTGCGGAACTGCATGGTACACCGTATGAATTTCGGAGGCGATGTAAACTTCATTTTGGGCTCGTGGACGAACAGAGCAAGGCGTGTTGTTTTAGGTATCCATGCTGATGCCTATAGAGCAGATTTGCAGTCTCCAGAAATATCACAACAAACGATCATGAAACATGTTCCAAACACTACAGCAGACCGACGTCAGAGGTGTGGGCCTATAATTTGATGCGTCAGTTCGATGACCCTTCTTGAAAACGGGAATGACTTTCGTTTTCTCCCAGTCAATAGGAATGCTCCGCTCCTCCAGCGAGCTACGGTACACAGCCGCTAGGAGAGGAGCAACTTCTCTCGCGTACTCTATGTAGAAACGTTTTGGAATCCCGTCAGGTCCAGTGGCTTTCCCCCTGATGAGTGATTTCAGGTTGATATGACGTTCGTGTGACGATTCAGAGGAGGGACTATAGTCCAGTCTTCCTCAGAGAAACAGTTTTGACGAAAGGACTTCTGGTAATTTGGCTTTCCTTGTGACGTCCCCCATTTCGATATCATTATTATCAGGGAGAATCTGGACTGGTGACTTCGATTCGTATGTTTTTGTCAAGTAGGTAGATAAAATTTTATTTTCGAGTTCGTTGAACGCTTCAAGCGTACCTCTCCTTAAGTTACTTATGGCTTCATTTACGTTTTGTTTGTCCGCAAGGCTTTGCCTACGTTTCAATTTGCAGTAGGGTTCTCTTCCCTTTAATAGGAATTTCTGTCATAGCTGTCGAACAAAGTCGCGTCTTTTCCATTCCTCACAAGTTTGATCGACAAATATGTTTTTAAAGGGTATTGAACAATTCTCTTGAACTCTATCCATTGATGCTCAACATTATCGGTACTGGATATGTAATTTTCACGTTGACCGATTTTAGAATCCTATACAGTGGTGCTGCAGCGGCCTTATCATCACTGATTTCCTGATCAACTAAGACAGAAAGTTCTCTGCTCTTGGTGACCAGGAAATCCAGTACGTTCTTTTCGGGAGTCGGTTGTCTGATTAGCTTCTCAATAATATTTTCGAATACGCTATGTAGAAAATTTCACATATTTCCCTGTCCTCACAACCGGCCTTAATCATTTGTCTCCGAGATAAGTTGACATTTATACCTAATACTATTTTGCAGGAAGCAATTGCAGTGAATAAATTAGTAGTAGCCTCACTTTTATTAATTGTTACCTACAGATCGCTTGACATGGTCATAATCATACCTAGCCACAGTGTACTCGTACTAGGTGGACATCTGTGATTTATTTCATGCTAGTGAGATCTCATTTTGCCTGAATGATTGTTGGATCATATTCTTTACGTATCCCATCATTGCGTGGCACTATTCCTAAGAATCATATTCTGCATTTTTAAATAAGTATTGTAATATACTGTTCTAATTTATGGGTTAAATAATAGCGGGATTCCTTAGGAATGGATAACACAGCAGATTTAAAACGTTCTTAGAGCCAATAACAACATATGAACTCAACAAATCTTATCAAGACTAAGGAAAAACAACGCACCAGGGTGTGGTTACATGAACTCTAAATACACTCATGTTCATAAATTAAGGATAATGCTGATACATGGCGAAACAACGCTCTGGTGGGTGGTTTGCGGGTTTAAATCACCTCGGGGTATGACCATGCTGTGCATTCGACCTGCGATCGTCGCACGGTGGCGCTGGTAGCAGTCCACATATGCAGAGGTTTTATAAGTAGGCTGTTTAAGTTTTTATATTGGTAACGCCACGTAGCGCTCTGTGTGTGCCGTGTGCAGTCTGTGGCTAGTTTGCATTGTTGTCTGCCATTGTAGTGTTGGGCAGTTGGCTGTTAACAGCTCGTAGCGTTGCGCAGTTGGAGGTTAGCCGCCAGCAGTGCTGGATGTGGGGAGAGAAATGGCGGAGTTTTGAAATTTGTAAGACTAGATGTCATGAACTGCTATGTATATTATGATTTTTCAACACTATTAGTGTAAATACATTGTTTGTTCTCTATTAAAATCCTTCATTTGCTAACTATGCCTATCAGTAGTTAGTGCCTTCCGTAGTTTGAATCTTTTATTTAGCTGGCAGTAGTGGCGCTCGCTGTATTGCAGTAGTTCGAATCAGGAAGATTTTTGTGAGGTAAGTGATTTGTAAAAGGTATAGGTTAATGTTAGTTAGGGCCATTCTTTTGTAGGGATTATTGAAAGTCAGATTGCGTTGCGCTAAAGAATATATTGTGTGTCAGTTTCAGCACAGTCATGTATATTTGTTCAAAGGGGACGTTTCAGTGTGTTGGTGCATTTCTGAGTACGGTGCAGCGAGTAAGTGTGCAGACGTTTTCAGACGTGCTAATGGTGACTGTGTTGAAAATGTCTCAAAGAACACGCACTGATGACGTTATGAGGAGTAGAATACTAGGGCGACTGGAGGCTGGTCAAACACAGCCTGTCGTAGCACAGGCCCTGCATGTGCCACAAAGTGTGATCTCAAGATTATGGCAACGATTGCAGCAGACAGGAAACGTGTTCAGGCGCTACAGTACAGGACGTGCACAATATGCAACACCACAAGAAGACCAATATCTCACCAGCAGTGCCTGCAGATGGCCACGGAGTACCGCAGGCAGCCCTGCTCAGGACCTTACCACAGTCACTGGAACAGTTGTCTCCAGGCACACAGTCTACAGACGACTGAACAGACATGGTTTATTCGCTCGGAGACCTGCAAGGTGCATTCCACTGACCCCTGGTCACAGGAGAGCCCGTAAAGCCTGGTGTCAAGAACACAGTACATGGTCATTGGAATAGTGGTCCCAGGTTATGTTCACAGACGAGTCCACGTGTAGTCTGAACAGTAATTCTCGTCGGGTTTTCATCTGGCGTGAACCACGTACCAGGTACCAACCCCTTAATGTACTTGAAAGGGACCTGTATGGAGGTAGTGTTTTGATGGTGTGGGGTAGGATTATGATTGGTGTACGTAAACCCCTGCATGTGTTTGAAAGAGGAACTCTAACAGGTCAGGTGTATCAGGACGAATGTCCTCCTTTTCAGGGGTGCAGTGTGTCCCACCTTCCTCCTGATGGATGATAACGCACAGCCCCAATGAGCTGCCATCGCTGAGGAGTACCTTGAAACGGAAGATATCAGGCGAATGGAGTGGCCTGCCTGTTCTCCAAACATAAACCTCCTCGATCACGTCTGGGAAGCTCTCGGTCGACGTATCGCTGCACGCCTTCAAACCCCTACGACTCTTCAGAAGCTCCGACAAGCACTTGTGCAAGAATGGGTGGCTTTACCCAAGCAGCTGCTCGGCCACCTTATCTAGAGTATGCCAACCCGTTGAGCGGCCTGTGTACGTGTGCATGGTGATAATATCCCATATTGATGTCGAGGTACAAGGGCAGGAAACAGTGGCGTTTTGTAGCACATGTGTTTCGGGACGGTTTTCTCAACTTATCACCAATACCGTGCAATTACAGATCTGTGTCGTGTGTGTTCCCTATGTGCCTATGCTATTAGCGCGAGTTTTGTGTAGCCCCACGTTGTGTGGCACCACATTCTGCCATAATCCTTAATTTATGAGCATGGGTGTATTTTTAAGTGTAAGTATCAAAATGATTGATTGTATTAACATTGCTCTAGTGTTTCTATTGCCAACGAAAAAGCATTTAAAAAGACAATCCAAAAGGAATTACTCCGAGTCGCAAGGGATACAATGGTTGGCAGAAAATGCATCAAAATTATAGTGGATTGACGGAATTTAAATAATACAGGAATTTAGGCACTGATGCCCTCTGCTACCTACTCGCCTTTTTTACTTATGATTAACAAATTCCACATATGTCTTGTCAACACATTTAAAAAAAACCATAGTACTACTGTAGACTTAGCTCTATTTGGAGACCGCCGAATTATTTTATTTGGAACCCAAGAAGGTCTATAATGTTGGTTGCTTGTGAAAATATTGTATCCCTCATCATAACTTCCTTAGAGACGTGTGTTAACGCACTTCCTCACATTATAGCGCTGGTAAGTCATGTCGTGGCGACATGAACTCGCCGGTTAGGAAACTACGCAGCTACGGGTAGGGACAAACGTCTTCGTAGCGTCTATGGAGTCGAGCACGCGTGAAACCGTTGATGGCGATCCGTGACCTTCACTCCAACAACTTTTCTCACAATATTAAAAAATAACATAACTCCGACCCTAGGTTCACGTGAAATCCTCACCACCACGTAAGCAGATTTACACATGGAACATTATAATCAGTTTTCGCAACGAGAACATGCCCACTAATGTGGTAATCAAGAAAATGTAATGGGCGCGTAGCCAAAGACGGCAAGGAAGCCACGATAATTGTAACACAAAAGTTGGACGGGAGAAAAAACACTTTGGTTCAACTCAGCATGGCTCTGAGCAGCGGGAAAACTACCACTTCACAGATAGCAGAAAATGGCAATATCACGATGCAACGAAGGTCACAGAGATTAACTATTTATCATCGACCAGGGAGAATGTCTAGTGACAGTTTGGCAACGTGAAATGGATAAAGAGGAATTTGCGATACTAATATAGAGGCATCTTTGACCTGTGACTTAATAGTAACGCTTTCCTTGACATCATGCCTTGGAGTACATTTCGAATTTAATTGTTCTACACTAGTTTTCGATTTCATATTTTTGCTGGTTTCGTGATAAATTATTTTTCACTCTGCGAGGCGTCTCTGGAACAATACTGCTGTGTGGTAGAAATCTGTATCGTTGAAAAGCTTTCGTAGAGATACTCGATTCGTCCTCTCTCTCTCTCTCCCTCGTGTTATTAATTTACAGCTGAGTATTGTGTTTGTAACTGGTTTTATCTTTCACTACTTAATTCACTGAGCCGCCAAAAGACACGCGATAGTGATATGGACATATACAGATCGCTGTGGAGTCAATAGTATCGCGTACGAAAGATACAAAAGGGCAGTGAGTTGGCAGAGCTGTCATTTGTAGTAAGGTGATTCATATGAAAAAGTTTCCGACGTGATTATGGATGCACGATCAGAATTAACAGACCTTGAACGAGGAAAGTTAGCTGGTACTAGATGCATGCGACATTCCTCTTCGGAAATCAGGGAATTCGGTTTTCCGAGATCCACAGTGTGAGGAGTGTGCCGTGTATACCAAATTTCAAACATTACGTCTCAGCAAGGACAACGGAGTGGCCGACATCCCTTCACTTAACGACCGAGAGCAGCAGCGTTTGTGAATGGTTGTCAGTGTTAATAGTAAAGCGACAGTGCGCGAAGTAACACCAGAAATCAATGTGGGACGTACGACGAACGTATCCATTAGGACAGAGCCGCGAAATTTGGCGTTAATGGTCTGCGGTAGCAGACGACAGACGCGACTGCCTTCGCTAACAGCGCTACGATGGCTGAAGCGCCTGTTCTGGGCTCATGGTCATAACTGTTGGATCCCAGACGACTGGAAAACTATGGCGAGCTCGCATGAGTCCCGATTTCAGTTGGCAAGAGCTGATCGTAGGGTTTAAATATGACGGGGAGCCCACGAGGGCATGGACACAAATTATCAACAAAGCACTGTGTAAGCTAATTGTAGATCCATTAAGGTGTGGGCTGTGTTTACATGGAATGTACAGGACTCTCTGGTCCAGTTGAACCGATCACTGATCGGCTTTCTGGAGACCATTTACAGCCATTCATAGACTTTATTTCTATGGATGGCTGGGCGCCGTGTCACCGCCTCATAACGGATTACGATTAGTTTGAAGAACATTCTGGATAATTTGAGTGGATGATTTGGCCACCCACGCCATCCGACATGAATCCTGTAGAAGATTTATGGGGCATAATCACGAGGTTAGTTCATGCAAAAATTTCTGCATCGCAACACTTCCGCAATTATGGACGGCTGCAGAGGTAACATGACTCAATATTACTGTACGGGACTTCCAACGGCTTCTTGAGTTCACACCACGCCGAACTACTGCACTATGCCGTGCAAAAGAATGTCCGACATGATATTAGGAGGTATCTCTCGAATTTTGTCACCTCAATGTACAATTCACATAGTGAAAACTTCCTCGTTCATTAATAGTCAAGTACATTGCCATAAATGTGATGTTGTGTTGAATACCTAGTCTGACGCATAGCCGCCTTGCTCCTTATACCGCTGGTCGATAAAATGACAATCCCCACAATCCCTATTAAACGTCTGACTGACTTTGAGAATTCTCAAATTCACTTCATACACACCGTCACATATTCAATAAGGAAGTCTCAGAAATTAAAGCAACGGAGACATCAGCTGCGTGAGAAGTTACTAAGAAGCGCTAGAATGCGAAAATCTGACTCAGAAGTATACTGCCATTGAGAAACCAGTTACCAACCAGGTATCTGCAACTTGTATCAGCATCCGGAAACAAACCTTAATATACCGGTACCAGTTTCCTATACACATAATGAAACAGAAGTCTCTACGTTGTTCGGATTGTCATTAAATATCTCGTGCTACTAGATGAATAAAGAGTGACACCAAGTTGATGGATCATACCTCTTAGCACTGATGCTTCCGGTGCCCCCAAAGCTGGAGCTAAGGCTTCTTGCGAAGCTCACAGGCCCGAAATGAGCTTTTAGCAGCGGCTGTTGTGCTGTAAAGAAAACTCTATCAATTCAAAAACGAAAATCGATAGTTTCTTCTGGGTTTCAATAAGCGCGCGATTTCGTAACGACACTATTATAGCTTCGGCATAAATCGCAGTGATGCTAGGCAACGACACAGGTCCCTCCCAACGATCATCCATTGTTAGGAACGTTCCCAGGGATAGTTACTAAGCAAAACCGCCGCGAATTACACAGAGCACTCCGCAGTCTTTTAGCTTTAGCGTTATGCAGGCATTTTGTATTTGTTATGGTTTATAAAGATAAAACATATAAGTACGCAGATATAATTACGCATGCATATTGTGACGTTGGTTCTTACGTTACGTCCTATTGACAGATCTGGCATCATTAAAGAGAGCGAGTTTTTGCATTAAAATTAGTTACAAGTGAGTAAAAAAATTACCTAACTAACGTGCTACTGTAAATATCTAAATGAAAACAACATTTATGTTCACACAGAAGGTAGAGGTAAAAGTTAGTAGAAGATCTTGCGTCTGTAAAATGTCGATGCGCGAAGCGTCGACTACCAGTCTCATGCGTTAGCAAAAGATATTGCCGAGAACTCGAGCAAATTCTGGTCATACGTAAAATCGCTAAGCCGTTCAAGGCTTGTATCCTGTCAGTCGTTGATCTGTCTGGTGTGGCAGTAGAAGATAGTAAAAGGGAGAGTAGTGCAAACATCCTGTAGATAGCCCAGCGCATAGACTCTCGTATGGAGGTCATAGTAATAAGCACTTCTGTCGTAGAGAAACAATTGCATGAGATGTAAGCAAATAAGACTCATGATCCGGACTAATGCCAATTCAGTTGAACAAAGAGTACTTAACAGCACAGGCGCCATACTATCACGAATCACATTTATCACGAATTTTTCACACGGTGACAGTCCAAAGCGATGGAAAAATCGGGGTAGGCATCTAAATATACGAAGGGTAAAAGACCGAACCCGCTGTATTAGAGACCAATATCCTTAATATCGACCGAGCGAGGTGGCGCACACGGGACTTTCATTCGTGAGGACGACGGTAAAACCCGTGTCCGGCCATCCTGATTTAGGTTTTCTGTGATTTCCCAAAATTGCTTCAGGCAGGTGCCGGGATGTTTCCATTGAAAGGGCACGGCCGATATCCTTCTCTATTCTTCCCTAATTCGATAAGACCGATACCCTAGCTGTCTGGTCTCTGCCAGGAAATCAACCCCCCTTAATATTGATTATCTGCAGAATTTGAGAACATATTTTTTATTCGAATAAAACATATTTCCTTGAAATGAAAAAGTTCCCTTCCAAGAATCAGTATGACTTTAGAATGCATCGTTCGTGCGGAACTTAGCTTACCCTTTTCTGACATGATATCCTGCGAACCGTGGATCAACAGCAGCTGGCAGATTCCATATTCCTAGACTTCCGATAAGTGTTTTGCAAAGTGCCGCACTGCGGTCTGTTAAAGAAAATACGAGCATACGGGTTAGGTACCCAGGTACGTGAGAAGCTCGAAGACTTCGTAAGACGCAGAAAGTATACGTTCTCCTCTAGGCAAATGTTCAGCAGAGCCAAGGACATCGTCGGGAGTGCCCCAGGAAAGTGAGATAGAACCGCCTTTACTTATGCACACATAATGCTCTCACGGAATGGGTGACCAGCAATCAGCGGCTGTTTTCTGATGATGCTGTGGCATACTGAGTGATGCCGTCGCTGAGAGACAGTTGGAGGATACAGGCTAACATTGTCAAAATGTTTTGTTTGTGTGATGGAAACATGTGGGCAACGGCCTTGCCGCATTGGACGCACCAGTTCCCGTGAGATCACCGAAGTTAAGCGCTGTTGGACGTGAACGGCCCTTGGATGGGTGACCATCCAGCCGCCATGCGCTGTTGCCGTTTTTAGGGGTCCACTCAGCCTTTTGATGCCAATTGAGGAGCTACTCGACCAAATAGTAGCGGCCTCGGTCAAGAATACCATCATTACGACCGGGAGAGCGGTGTGCTGACCCCACGTTCCTCCAATCCGCATCCTCCTCTGAGGATGACACGGCGGTCGGATTGTCCCGGTAGGCCACTCGTGGCCTGAAGACGGAGTGATGGGAAATGTAAGTTAAAGTGTGTGAACAAGAAAAATAATTCCGCACTGATCGAATACAGCATTAGTAGTGTGCTGAATTACGTTCATTCATCATCCAGGCGTAACATTGTAAAGCAGCATGAAATGGACTGTGCATGTAAGGATTGTAGTAGGGACAGCAAATGATTGACTGAAGACAAGTTTGGTGATGGAGCAGGCCAGGGCAACATGTCGACACACCGTAGAGCATGTTGGGTTACAATAGCGGCATATGGGCGAGCGTTATCCTGTTGGAAAACACTGCCAGGAATTCTGTTAATAAATGGCATCTCAACAGTGCGAATCATCAGATTGACGCACAAATTTATACTCAGGGTGTGTGATACTACCTCACGAGTGCTCCTGCTGCCATGGGAAGCCACACAACAGGCAATAACTCTAGGCGCAGATTAAGGATGTCTACCACGCTGCAGATTGGTTGCAGGCCGTCAACTGGCTTGCTTCTAACCAACACACAGCCGTCATTGGCACCGATCAAGAGCCAACTTTCATTAGAATACACAACAGAACTCTTCCCTGCTCTCCAATGAGCTTTTACTTGACAGCAGTGAAGTCTCAAATTGGGGTGGTCTGCGGTCAGTGGAATGCACGCTACAGGGCGTCTCGGTCGGAACTGTCCTTGAAATAACCGATTTGTAACAGCTCATTGTGTCACTGTGGTGCCAGCTGCTTCCCAAATTACTGCTGCAGTTGCAGTATGGTGCGACTGAGCCATACGCCAAACATGATGGTATTTGTTCTCGGTAGTGCTACTTGGCCATCCAGTACACCGTTCTCGTTGCGACCGTACATTCTTGTGACTATGCATCCGCAATTATATACAATGGCTGCATTCCTGCCAAGTCTTCCTGCAACACTGCAAAAGAACATCCAGCTTCTCGTAGTTCTGCTACACGAAATCTTTGAAACTCTGTGGGCTGTTGATAAAGTCGTGTTTGTCTGCTAAAGGGCATTCTTAACATCAACTCACCACGTCCAGTCTCAAAGGTAAGTAAAGCTCACGACCTTTGTAGCGTATATTTAGAGCAAACCTGATATTCATCGTCATAGTGGCACTACTAGCGACACTCGTATGCGAGTGGCTCGAGATTGGAGCAAACATAATCTTTCAGATATTGAAACATGCCTACAAACTTTCGTTTCTGTTGCACAGCTCTTTCTTGATGCTGTGATTCTTTTCTCCCAGTGTGTGTAGATGTAGATGTACAAGTAGTTTACTGAATCAGAGGGGAGCGACGATGGAAGTGAGCTTATTCACAGCTACGTTTTATTTTGTTTCACGAAAGCTGTTCCAGAAATAAAAGCTGTTACTGAATACTGGTACACCCTAGAGTAATGACTACAGAGGAAGATGACAGTTAGATGCATTCGATAACGAACGCTGGACAGAAACAATGCTCACATCGTGTTGACAATTAGCAACTGTTATATAACCCCTCATTTTCTCAGGTCACCTTTCAATGATATACGATTTATCCATTTAATACAAGGAAAACATAAGTCATGTATAGAAAATCCTGTGTTTAACGTGGAAAGGACATGTGATTGTAAACTTGTTTAAGGGCTGTGACTGGCATTCGCTTGAAGTGGAAACCACGGAAATCTTCAACAGCATGACCGTCCATACTGTCGCCAGTATCTTGACAATGCACTGCCTTATTCGGTTATACCTAAAATGCAATGGTCTTATATTTGTACAAACTTGGAACAAGTTAGCTTAATCATGCAAAAAATAGTAACATACCATTTGGTCTTTTCATACTTTCAGCTGCCCGCAATCACGCGCAGTTCAGAAGAGTTCATCACCATGACCCCGCTGATGTTGGTGGACCACTGCTACATCTTCAAATCTCCCGTTCTTCTCTGTGAACTCCTGTGTCAGCCTTCTGCCAGGACGAGTGAGATATCGAGCTGAGGAAGACGGTGAGACGTTAGTATTACGCTCTTTGGGTGTATGACTTTTTGCAAAAAAAACTGTTACTTTACTGACGAATGTTATAAAGTAATACAGCTATTTTACTCTAATTTTCTTAATTAATCTTTAATTTTATAGCATGCTTTATTTAAGACGTAGGAATTGTTGTTTTCTGAATTAATGTAATCGTGCTACTTCTTTCAACATTTTTTCTGAAGTGCACGAAAGATTCGCAGATGAACTCACTTGTCTCCGCAAGGATACTAATGACTTTGTAAATACTTCCTTTCAGTGAAGCGCATTAGTAGTTTCAGTTAATATCGCAATGGCCCGTGTCTACTGTTTGAAGACTGTGTCTACATCTTCTGCGCTTAATCCTCAGAAGAACTGAGTGTAAATAGGATTGGTATGGAACCACAAGCCACTGGCTGCTACACAGTCACGAAAGAATGCAGTTCACTTTGCTATATTCTTTTTTATTTACTCCATGTTAATTGAAAATTGTTAAATATTTTGTGTCTGTTACAACGTCTCTAGGTTTTCCATTTCCATTTAGTGTGTCAGAGCTGTATTGTCATTCTAAACTGAATTTCAGAGAGAGAGAGGAGTGCAGCAGGACAGTGTACACTCTCCATCAAGTTTTGTTGCGTTTTTGGATGTGAATATAAAGGAAACCAATTAGATATGATGATGATAAAGCCATTTGTGAAGAAGCAGAAATAGAATTACAGGGAAGATTAGATGAATGGCGCTCCAAGTTTAAAATGTACCAGCTGTCAATAAGCAAAAGCTTAACTGTAGAAATGATTATTAAGAGGATACCTGCCCTGGGCAGAGATATGCTAGACGGAGAGAAATGGAATGTGCGGAACCTTCATAATTTGTGGGAAGTACAATATCAAGGAATGGAACTGCCAACTGGAAGTACAGTACACAGTAATAAGGCACAGCCAGGAGTTCGTTTGAGAGCCAAACAGGCCTTGTTTAAAACGTATCTCCAGTCGAATATGACATACAGCTTGGAGTGCTGTGTACGAGCATGACAGATGGCGTTTCTGTGATCAGACGTGTGGAAGACTAGATGAAATAAAATTATGAATGAAGACATGAGAGAAGTCAGTGACTGATAACTACACGGCTCAAGTGATTTGGACATATGAAGAGGGTGAAGGATAACCGCCTGCAAGACCGTTTTTTGGACAGAAATGTGCAGGAAAAATACCGGTAGGACGATCCAGAAAAAGACTGCTGGATCAGATTAATACGGCTCTGAATACTAGAACAACAATCCGGGAATGAACATCAAGACAAGAAGTATATTAAAATACCGCAAAATAGAGGAAAGTTGGCCACAAAAGCGATACCAGTCTCGCTACAAGGCTACGATGTTGACTTAATTGAGTTTAATGCTTTTTGATCTCTTTACGTTCACTGTCAGTGTATTACACGCTGCCCTACTGCAAACATCCTTGATGCATTAACCAGAGTGTTCGATACCATCAGTCGATCTGACCAATGTCGTCATAACAAGCCCGCAAACGCAGCACAAACCAAATTTCAAAACGACGAGCAGTGAGACTGCTCGTTCAGATGACGTGGAAATACACTGCCTGATAAAAGAGTAGTACACCTGTAAGTATGAGTTCGACTTTGATCCGATAACGGTGTATGCCACATGGGGATAGTACGTGTAGTAATAACGGTTTCGACATCGTCCACCAAGAGAGAGCGTAGTGGCGTAGCTATCAGTGCGCCATCTGTGTCTACCCTTTAGTAGTGAGTGCTCACATCTAGAAGGATCAGTGTGGTGCAAACGTGCAAAGCAAGCAGGCAATCATACCACGGAGACCCGCTTCTCCTTCCGGTAGTCAAGTGAGCGAGTCCAAAAGGAGTCGAATTGTGGCCTTACGGTCTGGGGTACGATAAGCTAAAACTCTCATTCACCTTTGGTGTTTCTGGAGAGGATCCTAACCAACTCTCGGTTCCTGCAGAATGTTGTTAGACCCGTTCTTTTGCCATTCTTGCAACAGGTTGGCGATGTGTTGTTCCAATTGCGCGATGCTTGCCCACACACTATCCGTGAAACTCAGTAGACTCTGCAAGGCGTGCAGCAACTTCCCTGGCCAGCAAGATCTCCAGGCTGATCTCCAGACGAGCAGGTGTGGGATGTGAGAAGTGACTCGTGTGACTCGTCAACCAACAACTATTACTGAACTAAGCGAACAGGTCGAGCAGGCATGGCGTACCTTATCCCAGCGTAGTATTTGCCATCTGCATGAATCAGCGCCTGCATTGCAATCCTTGGAGGCTACACCACGAAGTAATATGGGTATTTCAGCGTGGGTCAATAACTGGTACTTCAAAACCGCTTGTACTACTGATCTGTAAATATAATCTTTTCATGTACTCCATATGCACTGTCGCAACAATAAATCATGAATGAACTAGAAAACTCTTAAAGAGTGTACAAATTTTTTTCCGGTATTGTATAAACTTCAAATATGGAATCATAAAAATTCGTAATAAAAAATACAGAAGCTAATTGCACTAGACAACGGAAAATTAGGATTCTGAGTGGGAAGAAAATATAACAACCACAAAATTACGAAAATAATAAAATACACAAAACGAAACAGCTAGAGAAACACGATGCAATGGTCGATTTTCAGGACGATAATAAATTGTAGCAAACCGATTGTAGCATAACATTTTCAGTATTTTCCCAGTAAAGCAACTTCTTCAAAAATATGATAGTCTACTTCTGAAACACCACCTCCCGCCACAATAAATGAATTTTAAATGTAACGATAGGATCCATTCAGCAAAATCTACAACGCGAGGAACAAATAAAGCAAAGGACGAAAATAAAGGTATAAAAGATGGAGATGGTATAAACTATTGATAGGGTAATATCACTGTAGCACAAATACAGAGTCTCTAACTCTCAAAGCGAGTTGTACGCCTGGAAAGAGTTTTATATTCGAAAAGAAAATATATTAATCAAGAATGCCAAGGTCACGTAAAATTTAATTACTGATTTCGCTCGTTACTAGGTCAACCAAAGATAACGTTTAATGTATGACCGATTAGTAGCCACGGACGTGCGTTACTAGACTGACAATACTGTGTCCAGTGCCAATGATGTCAGTTTGCACTCGCCGCCATATTGTGATTCTAAGGAACGTGTAAACAACTGTATCGTTCTGACAAGACAGTCGTAAGAAATAGGTATGAACTGATATAACTACGCTTCCTTTAGAATTTAGACATAATGGTCAATACAAGCGTCGCGTTCGGCTGCATTTTTTCGTACAACAGATGGAAGAGACAAAGAAAGGAAAATGTCTCAATGGCTGGTTACGTGTATTTTCTTTTGTACTGTATGTAAGACTAAGTAATTACATCACAGTTTCTCTTATCCGAAGTGCCACCAGTGTTTGAAGAGTTTATATACATTTTACGGCTTTCAGCAAAACTAGTTTCAATATACATAGTTTAATGATGTGGTTTTAAGCAAAGCCATAGTTACTGTGTCAGTGGTTGGCACAATCGCTCATTAACATCGCTGGACCAGAGATGTAGATTGGTTCATGTGACTGGAGGCAGTCCGTGTATGTGGTGTGAAGAGAAAAGTTAGTTACTTCTGTACCGTCGCATGGTACGATTGACGCTCTCGACTTCGGTGGCTGGATAATCGTTTACATGAGTCGCCTATGTTTCGGAAGTTACTGTATTGTATGGTACGGAGTGGGACGTCTTCCGGGTGGAAGCAGTATGACACGCACATGGAACGTCGTGAGTCATAAGCGTATTTGTCCTTGAGCGGAGCGTTAAGAGCCTCCGTCGAGCATGGTTC
This sequence comes from Schistocerca serialis cubense, assembly GCF_023864345.2. NCBI lineage: Eukaryota > Metazoa > Arthropoda > Insecta > Orthoptera > Acrididae > Schistocerca > Schistocerca serialis. The sequence continues at coordinate 732,512,924 of NC_064642.1, forward strand.
ATGTGTCCTCCATCGTGTACCATACCGACGCATCTTATAGTGATGTGGACTCAACATAACTCAGTCTTTTCATAATGAAGTGGACTCAACGTGACTCAGTATTTTCATAGTACATTCTGTGCATTAAGCATTGACGGCAGCTTGTATATGCAGGGCAGAGCAAGTTATGGAAGCTTCCGATATGGATGCCGCCTTGTCAGACTAGAAAAACTACCAACTATAAGTGATTTTTTTCGGGAATGTCTACCTGGATTTGCTCTCGTCGTAACGAACGACTATTGGTTTTTGATGTCTAGTTTGAGAGTAGTGGCTGTGAATTTGTGTTGCGTATTTGTGTAAGCCAATCAATTGAGTAATTCCTGTGGTACTTACGTTCCAGAGAAATTAGCTGCAATCTATTAAGAAAACAATCTTGTTCATGTGTACAAGGGGCACAAGGGTTGGTGTAACCGAAAGTAATTGATGCCGACGTGCATAGCTTACTAACCAAATTTATAGGAATTTCTGTAAGAGGTATTGCTTCTACGGAATTTTATCAGTTGTTTATGTATTCTAATGTAGCTATTCTCCTCTTGATTTTTTCTGGTGGCTTCAAGTATTAGTTACAAGGTGACATTAAAGACACTGGTCAGCATGCAAAATATCTCAATCGTATTACTTTCACATGGTTGACTTATATTGATCTTTTCTACGAAAGTAAAATTTCTGTAAGATGATCATTATGACTATCTGATGCAAAAAATTCCAGTAGACTTCCTTGTCTTTTTAACTAATTATGACGTATTTGTAGTAATGTATTGCTATTCCACAAAGGTTACTGCATTTCAAAGAATGAATGTTTTACTGTTTTCTTTTATTAAAACGAATTGTTGTAACCTGGTTCTCTGTCTGTTCTTTTCCCTAATCAGCCACTGACAATAAGGTCTCGGCTCAGTACCGCCACAAAATTGATAGCAGAGAGCGTAGTCGAAAAGCAACGTAAGAAGGGTTGATGACCGGATTTCTAACGTAGGCCGGGCGGTGTAGTGGGTCTAGTCGAGCAGTGTCAGCTAAAGGAGCGTGCAATGTCACATAAACCACTTACCAAGCTACCGAACGCACTGCAAGGGTGTTTGACCGTGTGCGGGGATTTATCGATGGAGTCGATTGAGGAAGCTATTAGGCTTTTGTATTACGTTGTAGAATTCCAACAGAAAGCTAGACGATAAGGAGTTCTTATTGTAACGAAGTGGGACACATAAATATGGATTATGAGACAAGGAAAGGTGTGACAGTTGCTGCAAGAAAGAGGGGATGAGCACAAAGTCATCAGCGGAGAAGACACTTGAGTTACGAAACATACAATTTGTGTGTTGCATTATTAACTATGAACCTTCATGCGCTTTGATATATTCAGGGAGTGCCATTTCGGCGATACATGGGTATGTTCAAATAAAAGACTCTGAAAATGAGGGCAATGGATAGAAAGTAACGGACTATAACTGGTGTTAATTAGTCTAACATTCAAGATAACTAGTGTTGGTGAAGGATAGGGTAAAAGATTTTCCTTGGAAGGTGAGAATGCGGGATGTTGACAAGTTGGGAACGACTTGCATTTTAGGGACAGACGTTAGTGGTAGGATTGGTTTGGCAACAAATTGAGAGGCCAGAAAGATTTCTTTCAAGTTCTGACCACAAGGAAGTTTTCCCTTTTGCAATCATAAGGACCGGTGTGTCACTGTAATAGAAAATAGTGGAGGCGTTGTAGGAGGGAAAGGGAAATAACAAGAGAGTTTAGGTGTACAGCAGGGGAACATGGGCCCCGAGATGCAGAAGGAAATGAAAAGCTTCTATTCGGAATTCTCGGGCGTGCTGACACAGACATTAGGTGTTGCTTCATTGGTGCAATATAATATTGAATTATCTGTTTGGAAGATCACCATATTTCTTGGCCTTTTCTAGGATAAGGCCTTAAAATCATGAATTGAACAAATACTGGTACAGAGACTAATTCAGCCATTCATGTCTCCATACACGGCTCCCATTTTCTTACCACCCAACTAAAATGGAAAATACCGACCAGTGATTGATTATCGGCAATTAAAGAATCTCATGACCACATGCTATTGGTACAAAATAGACGAAGAACAACAGATCATACGATGTTTCTGGTAGATAACACGAAGACAAGACGTTGACTTGGGTCTGTATGTACAAATGCCGATTTAAGTGATCAACAAATAACACTTCAAAGATTACCTGAGGCACCCAAATTAACTGCAATGTTAGGAATGGATATCTTGGGTCTATTTAGCCAAGCACCAGCAGGTCACTGTTATATGATAACTATTATAGAACATTTTTGGCATTACATCATATGGTTACCATTCCAAATGAATAAGCGTGTACCATAGGACAAGCAATGGTGTGTAACTGGTTACTGGAGTTTGTCGTCTTCAACACAATTTCTATTCAGGTCATTAACTCAGTGTCAGAACTATCGAAACAACTATGTCATCTTTTACGAGACGGCTGCAGTGGAGGCACTGCAGTCTGGAACCGCGCGACCGCTACGGTCGCAGGTTCGAATCCTGCCTCGGGCATGGATGTGTGTGATGTCTTAGGTTAGTTAGGTTCAAGTAGTTCTACGTTCTAGGGGACTGATGACCTCAGAAGTTCAATCCCATAGTGCTCAGAGCCATTTGAATCATCTTTTACGAATCTGGGAAATAGGAACTAGTCCCCACAAGCTAATGGGAGGACTGCAGCATCGGTAAAATGTTTAGCTGTTACGTAAATAGTCATCCAAATGTCTGGGTCGTTTACCTATCATATGTCGTGGTTGCAGACAATGGAAAGATACATTCTGGCATTAGGCGTTTGCTATATGGGGTGGTTTGCGAAGGAACATGTCATCACTTTTTGAAATTATTCCATCTGAAATGGGAAAACAGCGAACTGATTCAACATTTGCTCAAGCTTTAGGAGAAGTATGGAAGTGAGTGAAAAAGACGAATACTAAGGCACTTGAATGGCAAGAAACGATGGGACAGTCTACTGATAAGTTGCTGGAATACAGAGTTGGTGCCGGCCGGTGTGGTCGAGCGGTTCTAGGCGCTTCCATCTGCAACCGTGCGACCGCTACGGTCGCAGGTTCGAATTCTGCCTCGGGCATGGTTTTTTGTGATGTCCTTAGGTTAGTTAGGTTTAAGTAGTTCTAAGTTATAGGGGACTGATGTCCTCAGATGTTAAGTCCCATAGTGCTCACAGCCATTTGAACCATCACCGTTGCCGGCAGCCAATGTTTTGCTGCCACAGTATTCCGCTGTATCAGCACAAGTCACCGGCTGCTGCTAGCTACTACGGGCAACATTTGGACCTGTGTGCAAGCACCGAATTGTTGGTCAGTGGATTAACATCAGCTATCCCATACACAACGAATGGTAGGTTGGTGAAACGAAGAAACTTATTCGACAATATCAAGGGTTGTAATAAAGCACAGAATTGTCATGGCTAGTCAGTCTTAAGTCCTACGAGGACTACCATTGTCCAACTGGTGCCTGTTAGACCTTTTAAAGGTGTTCTGGATGCTTTACCACAAGTGCCAGTACCACTGCCAACGAAGAGGGTAGCAAGCAAGAAGGGAAGAAAGGAAACAGACACTTGCGCGCAGGCCACACGCGAGATAGCTTATGCTCTTAGGTCACGCCATCAAGTGTTGAGACTTACAGAGTATGTGACGCAGCTTTGAGGGGTATTATTTTATGTTCATATTCTTGCATTATATTGTTTGGGGTTGTTGCGTTTTTTTAGGTTTGTGTTTTTATTTCGATCTGTTATGTAATAACAGGTTTGGTAGGTAGCATGGTACGTATGTGGGCAGTAGGTAACTGAGTAAGTGTGTCGCTGATGTGTGTGACAGTGGAGTATAAGACTCTGGTTTTTTTAACAGCAAGGGAGAGTGATGTGGATTCCACTGAGGAAAACTTTGATGTATGCTGTAATTCTGAGGCTGCTCTGCATATCTTGAACGGGTGATTGGTGGAGGCACTGTGGAACGGCAAGTCGAAGGAAGGAGATCATAGATGCACAACTAGGATGATCTAGACTAACAAAAAAGCATGTTTGATACGGTTACTTACAAGTAAAGCAAATGCAGTAACATGTAAAAGGCAAATCCTGGTGCCTCAGCCTTATTTCTAAGAAATATCTTCATTTTACACCTGAAATAGTGATTATAAATGGTTACAAATGGACGACCCAAGGTATGACGAGACTGCAACGCAACATATTGTGTCATTTATTAATGGCACTACCTGCTATACATCAATATTTACTTTTCACCTTTCTGCTACTATTATTGAGGTCTCTGTAATAAATATCAGACAGCCCTCATTCTACCGGCCAGAATAAAAAACACAGAGCCTAATTTACCTAAACAACAAACTTGAAACCTGACCTTCTCCATTTGCTGAATGAACTTATAGATACGTTGAATTGATGCATTACCATTGAACAGATGTTCCACTAAGTGTGGCAATGACATCATAAGCAGTATAGTACAATCATAAGAACGAGTGACTCTGCTTAAGGTACCATTGTGGTTCGGACTTTGGGTAACGTGTATCCACCTGAAGCGCCAGCAACAAACGAAACCGATTACTCATGGCAATTAGCGTTTTCAATTATTAAGCAGCTAACTAACGATGTGGTTTACGCTGAATAGTGGCAAGGAAAAGCAGAGGATATTGTACATTTTAATGTCAGTTGTTGAAACACGTGTTAAAATTTTTGTAGAGAAATTCAATGAACTCTTAATCCAGAGACCAGAATTTTTCGAAGGAGGATGAATGTTGTACCACAGCTTCACTGGGGGAGATGAGCTTTTTCTCCGTCTGTCAGGAGACCGACGTCGTAGATAGAGAACCACTCATTGATGACCAGGTGCCGTGGAACAACAGCGCTTATTTAGTAGGCGCGAATACTCATTCAGGACGCTGGTGAATCGGAAGATGCCAGCCACACCCTCTGAAAGCCAAAGTTTTGGCATCGTAGAGCTCAAGTATGATTTAAATGAAGTCTTAAAACACTCTGAGAAAGGAATTGAACTAAGCACAAACATCAATACTCTTAAATGTTAAATACGAACAGAGAATGTGACGATCGACCTTAGGCAGAAAGATTGAAAGGTTCTCTGTTTGGTTTTGCGAAAGACCGTGTTTTGGTGAAGGATTCCAGTACATTTGACTCATCAGATTAGGCTGTGGTAACACTACCAGTCAGCACAATCCACGTTGAGTGTAATATAGATGCAAACTCATATCACAACGATAAGTTGATTCACTCTATTTACGGATTCTTCCCTACAGTTGGAACTGGGTATAAGATAGTTCAGACCTACACAAACGCCATGTACCTCCCGGTGGAAGTTTAAACTTTGGACTACCTTTGAGTTACGTGTTGTGGATCAGAATGATCGATTTGTCGACTTTCGGGGTGAAGAAATCATTCTACGTCTACATCTAAGACAAGATGGGGGTAAGGTATAAAGCTAGCACGCAGGGGTCATATTCATTGTGTCACAGCATCGCAAGGTGATAACATGCATTAATTACGAGTTCCTTATTTCAATTGGTCCCAAGTCGTGAGATGACGATTTCAACGTACCACAGTCAGTCAAGTATGATGATCGGATTATACGTCATGAATTCCCGTCGCATAAGCGCTACACCTCAAAAACATTAAACAAAAATTATGAAATTGGGATTGTTATTAAACACCAGGACACTTTAACACTACCTTGCAAGAGATTCTTACATCTGGACTGCACATTTAAGGAAACTGATGGCGCTGTGGTAACACTCTCGAAGCTGACACGTAATGCGCCAGCATTCCTGTTTCAAGAGATTCGTTATGAACTAAACGGAATTGAAATCGAGCACACACGGTATGCCGGACTAATATCAACCCTTCAGACGTGCGTTTCAGCCTCAACCTCCGATCTGAACAGCTTGGAAAATGTGAGCTGGTTCATAGACGGACTAGATGTCAGATAAAGTCGATTTACTGCTCGCTTCCATTTTTAATGTAGGGGGCTATGGGTGCCCGTCTGGCACTAACATTTCCTCATGCTCCTTCCACACCGACAACTGATATCTCAGCCTGTTGTGACTGTAGCACCACACAAAGCCACTAATGCTGTAGGCAGATAATAAATTTAAACAAACTCCACAAATTTAAATAAATTTAATCAAATTTATACAAATTTAAGCAAATTAAATTGGAATTTAATGGCATCATGAGCAGTCTCTAACGCAGGCAACACTACATTAACCCCTCTTCAGCTGCAGGAGAAATATCTTAGAGCAAAATTCCCTCCAATGTTCGAAATTCCCGCCCATTTCGCAAGAGGATAACGCACATCATGCAAAAAAGTCGGAAAGGAAGGAGCTGTAGAATTTCCTGCCATTATTCAAGCTTCCCAGCAGAGGGGGGCGTGGCACTTTCCCGCCTAAAGCCGTCATCTTGAATAATGGTACTCACGTCATCAGCTAACGTCACGGCCGCTATCTTGGATAACGATACTCGCTTCATCAGCTGACGTCACAGCCTCCACCTTGGATGACGTCAGTGGGGCCGCACCGCCCTAGTTCTCTTACTGACGTGATGTGTGGCTAATGAGCGGCCACTCAACCATGAAATCCAAGTTTTCTCACCTCCCGTTCGCAGAAGAGCTTCTGTAAAGTTTGGAAGGTAGGAGACGAGGTACTGGCAGAAGTAAAGCTGTGAGTACCGGGCGTGAGTCGTGCTTCGGTAGCTCAGTTGGTAGAGCACTTGCCCGCGAAAGGCAAAGGTCCCGAGTTCGAGTCTCGGTCGGGCACACAGTTTTAATCTGCCAGGAAGTTTCATATCAGCGCACACTCCGCTGCAGAGTGAAAATCTCATTCTGGAAACATCCCCCAGGCTGTGGCTAAGCCATGTCTCCGCAATATCCTTTCTTTCAGGAGTGCTAGTTCTGCAAGGTTCGCAGAAGAGCTTCTGTAAAGTTTGGAAGGTAGGAGACGAGGTACTGGCAGAAGTAAAGCTGTGAGTACCGGGCGTGAGTCGTGCTTCGGTAGCTCAGTTGGTAGAGCACTTGCCCGCGAAAGGCAAAGGTCCCGAGTTCGAGTCTCGGTCGGGCACACAGTTTTAATCTGCCAGGAAGTTTCATATCAGCGCACACTCCGCTGCAGAGTGAAAATCTCATTCTGGAAACATCCCCCAGGCTGTGGCTAAGCCATGTCTCCGCAATATCCTTTCTTTCAGGAGTGCTAGTTCTGCAAGGTTCGCAGAAGAGCTTCTGTAAAGTTTGGAAGGTAGGAGACGAGGTACTGGCAGAAGTAAAGCTGTGAGTACCGGGCGTGAGTCGTGCTTCGGTAGCTCAGTTGGTAGAGCACTTGCCCGCGAAAGGCAAAGGTCCCGAGTTCGAGTTTCGGTCGGGCACACAGTTTTAATCTGCCAGGAAGTTTCATATCAGCGCACACTCCGCTGCAGAGTGAAAATCTCATTCTGGAAACATCCCCCAGGCTGTGGCTAAGCCATGTCTCCGCAATATCCTTTCTTTCAGGAGTGCTAGTTCTGCAAGGTTCGCAGAAGAGCTTCTGTAAAGTTTGGAAGGTAGGAGACGAGGTACTGGCAGAAGTAAAGCTGTGAGTACCGGGCGTGAGTCGTGCTTCGGTAGCTCAGTTGGTAGAGCACTTGCCCGCGAAAGGCAAAGGTCCCGAGTTCGAGTCTCGGTCGGGCACACAGTTTTAATCTGCCAGGAAGTTTCATATCAGCGCACACTCCGCTGCAGAGTGAAAATCTCATTCTGGAAACATCCCCCAGGCTGTGGCTAAGCCATGTCTCCGCAATATCCTTTCTTTCAGGAGTGCTAGTTCTGCAAGGTTCGCAGAAGAGCTTCTGTAAAGTTTGGAAGGTAGGAGACGAGGTACTGGCAGAAGTAAAGCTGTGAGTACCGGGCGTGAGTCGTGCTTCGGTAGCTCAGTTGGTAGAGCACTTGCCCGCGAAAGGCAAAGGTCCCGAGTTCGAGTCTCGGTCGGGCACACAGTTTTAATCTGCCAGGAAGTTTCATATCAGCGCACACTCCGCTGCAGAGTGAAAATCTCATTCTGGGTTACATAATTAGCTTGGATGGAATGGAGACTCTCTTAGGAAGGCATCGACTGAATTTTATCTGCCGTTTTAAAGAGATATATTTTGGGTTTATTTTTAGTGGTTTTCGTTGATATGGTTTTAAGCCTCGCTGCAATGACCTTGTGTTCACTAATCCCTGTATACGTCATGACGCTCTGCGTTAGATCAGGGTTATTTGCCGCTAAGAGGTCAAGTGTGTTTTCTCAAACATTTACAATTCGTGTGGGCTCATGAACTAATTGTGCAAAGTAATTCTCAGAGAGAGTATTTATTACAATTTCGGAAGATGTTTTCTGTCCTCTACCGGCTTTCAACGTGTACTTTCGCCAACAAATATGGGGTAAATTGAAGTCTCCACCAATTATAACTGTATGAGTGGAGCACTTATTTGTAATGAGATTCAAGTTTTTTTTTAACTGTTCAGCTATTATATCATCTGAGTCCGTGGGGAGGGGGGGGGGGGGGGTCGGGTCTGTTGAAGGAGCCAATTATTATTTTGGTACGGCTGTTGAGTATAACCTCTACTCATTGTAATTCACGGGAACTACCTATTTCAACTTCGCTACAAGATAAACTACTACCAACAGACACAAACACACTACCATCTACTTTATTTAATCTATCGTTTCTGAACACGGTTTGTGCCTTTGTAAAAATTTCGGCAGAATTCATCTCCGCTTTTAGCCAGCTTTCTGTTCCTATAACGATTTAAGCTTCACTGTTTTATATCAGCGCTTGAAGCTCTGGTAGTTTTCCAACACAGCTACGAAAACTTACAACTACAATACCGACTGTTGATTGGAGTACCTGGCAGTACGTGGCAGCACAATGCACCTAATATGAAAAACCTATGTTTTTGGGGGTGTCCCAAGTGTACATTGTCACGGTGGTTCATTTATGGTATATAAATCAAAGGCCAGCATTTTTTAATACGTGGTTAATTCGTCTATCCGAATCTTTGCTATGTGTATACACACTAGATACACTTGTATATTATTAAAACAATCAAGAAGAGATAATTTCTACAGATATTTATTAAAAAACTTTCATCCTTTAGTTATCTACAGCACACTCTGGTAACAAAAAGTAATGTGCTTTCTGAATAACAATGAGCTGTTTAGGGCAATCTGTATTAATTATAACTAAAGATCGTCGTTTAATACTAAGACAATACACTCTATATATTGCACTGGCATTTATCTTGGTTCGGTCAGTTACCAAAGCATCGTACATGGCTCGTTAATCTCTAACGCAAGTGGAACCAACCAACCGAGTCCTGTAAGTACAGATTAGAAGTAGTGTAGGCGACAAATCTGATGCTCCAAAAATGCGAAAGCCCATGGACTATACAATTTTCTTCCATTGTTGCTCAAAGCGATGATGACGTGGTCTGATCACCCAAATCAACGTCACACAGTCTTTCTTGTGAGTAGTGGACATAGGTGTCATTGTACGTTTTAAAATCATGTTCTGTGTTTTCTCGACGTGTCATTCTGCAACTGACTTCTGTTTGCGAGCAGCTACGAAAGTCGCTTACAGTGGTTAAGTAGGAGATCTTTTGATTTTTTGGCACAATAAGCTTTACAGGTCTTCGCTGAACACCGGATAAATTCTCTAGTCTACAATTCTTCTAAGCTTTCATCTGGAGAATAGCAAAGCTACGAAACACCTAGCCAGATCTCTCTGACAAATATTCCTACTGTGAACATCCACGATCATACAGTAAGGACTTATGTTCCCTCCATTAACTTATACGCAAAGAAAACATATTCGGCATAATGTGGTTCTATTTACATATATGCGCACTGAGAGCATAGGCATCCTCGTTGAAACGTGAGAAGTATGTATTCCACATAGATTCCTCAGTGAAGGTCATCAGCTTCAGGGTGTAAGGCTTAGATCTATTTCGGCTGATAAGTTCTGCCATCTTTTCTAAGCGTGCCCCTGACTTCGTTGGTCTATCGTTTTGTACAACCGGAGCTGTCTTTGGTAGTCTAGATTAGCACTTCCGTTGCAAGTACTATAACAAGTTAGTTGTTCTTGTGTCTCATCATTCCGCCAATTATGCCTTAAACTCCCAGATCTTCTTGTTTGTCTTATGCATACCAAGCGCATTTTTCTCCTGTATGTGCATACCTTGGTTGGATCTAATAGTTAAAGTTTCGCTCCCATACAGTAATAATGGTTACATAATTACATTATACAAACTAAACAGAAATTGTTCCCATACCTTGTGGAACAGTCAGAACTCTAGTGTATCCATGAAGTGTCTAAATCTGCCAAGTTTGATGTGTGGGGCCTGTTTTGTGGCATACGTTATGTAAAACCACAAATACGTGAACTCCGAGACTTACTCAACAATTTTGTTGTGTTTGTTAGTTACAAACTTTAAGTAATTGATAGTATCTGCTTATCAGTATTTTAGAACATACTTCATAGTAAAAGTTCAGTAATCTTATGTCTATGAAAGCGGAGTATGGCTTCCACTACCATTCTTAAAAACTGACTATGCTTCCTCCATTCTTCAGTATTTAACTAACAAATTTTTATAGAGTGTATTAATCTGTGTATAGAAGTTACTAAGGTATTGTATATTAAGCGAGCTCTGTGTTTTTATTACCAGTTTCAGATGGTTTTCTGTTCTTTCTTTCATTATGTACCTCCAGCAGTTCTTATCTTGTGAAATGGTCAACACGGATGATGGCAGTACTCATTACGAGAATTTCCCTCTTTACAGAAAGACTATAACTTTTTAAAATAATCTAATATCACTCACTGTAATATTCGTTTGGTTTGAAGAATTTGTAGACAATGCGGCACCTTTACAGCAAAGAAGTTGAAGCGTTAGTGCTGTGTTCCACAGCAGTTTCATGACGATATAAAAATATTCCAGTGTGACGTCAGCTTAGTTAGTACGACAAATTTCAACTGACTAAAATGGCGTCCGGTGGTAACTTTCAAGGCGTGCTCCTCATCCAAATAACTTACTTCTCAGGGTTCAATGTCTTAGTGCTGGCCGCGACACCTGGAAGAGAACCGCCACTGTAAATGTTCTACAGAAGAAAGACTAAATTTTTCACAAATGAAACAAACTAAAATACTAATGACTGTTCTTATAGTTCATTGCTGATACTCAAAGGAAAGTGGGGGACGTAATAACGTGAGCACACATAAATTAACATGTACATCCAGGTGGTTTAAAGCAGGTCTAAAGCGTGTGTCCATTGGTCTGTATAAACTCTGAATATATGCTAACGATTCTTTTCATACACACACACACACACACACACACACACACACACACAGAGAGAGAGAGAGAGAGAGAGAGAGAGAGAGAGAGAGAGAGAGAGAGAGAGAGAAAGCTTAGTTCCGTAACAGATACTATTTTTTCCCAGAACAGGCTACAGTGCTTTGAATGTAACTGTTATGAAAGGCAAATACGACATTTAGTTTCATTTAAATATACGTCTAGTAGATAACATGTACTGTTATTTTTCTTAGTAAGGGCGTTGGCACCTGAACTATGATATTTCGTGCTATGAACAATGCATGTCTTATTGAACGAAAAGGTTACCTAAAATATTATCATCAGGTTTCGATGTGCCCTTTTCTTTCTACATGGCCATGGGAGCCATTGCAAATGATTATATGAAATAACAAAAAATTAATGAAACACTTAATTGGCTACCTTTCCCTCCTACTTAACCACTTACTTCTGTGTGGATAAAGCTATTGCCATATATACCATTACAGAAACGCCACTATGGATTGCACGTTTCTTCTGACGTTCTCTTTTCTATATGCGCACAACAGTAAGGAGCAGTATATACGTCTACTCTTCGGACAAGATGAAATGCATCCCTTGTTTGATAGTCTTGGACTTCTGATCCTTGCAACACTGTAAAATGTACATTACTGTAGCTGGTTAGAGGTGCAATGACAGTTACTGTTTGCTGGAAGCCGTTTTGGTGCTTGTCAGAATGCACTTAGTTCTCACCTAGTCAATCAAAATTTTGTAAGATTATATTGCATGAATACCATCATTACTAATAGGAAGAATAATTTAGGAAAGAATCCAATTTCACCATACGTACTTTTAACTCTTGTTTTAGTAATCGTGGTTGCTCTTTCACGTTTCCACTTCACAATCGCATACACAACACCCGACTTGGACAGCTTTAGTAGGTTTGAAATGTCGGTAATGTAATTGTTATTCACATTACGCCCACTGACTGGACCACGTTAGAGGCCATTAACAGATCAGGTAGAACATTCTCTACGAAATAATGATAACGTTGGCCGTTGATCCTGAGTGGAAGAAAGTGAGGCCTTTCCAAACTGTCACCAACTATGCCGGCCCAAACGTTGACAGAAAATCTTTGTTGATACCTTGCTTTCACAGATGCGTGGGGATTGACGTCCGCCCATACATGCATATTGTGAAAATTTACACTCTGATCTCGCTCAAACTCGTTGGAGAAAATGAGTTGTGAGACAGAAACAAAGCGTTTTCAGATCCATGTTAATATAAAATAATTTATGCCTCTGCCTGTGAGAAATGTATCCTGCAATTTGTGCCGTACGTTGTTGTTACACGCTGTGTAATTGTCCGCACAAATCATTAAGCAGAAGATGTCAGTGCGTTTTCTGGGTATACGATAGATTCACTTACCGTGTAAGTGATCAGGAGCCAAAGTACCATAAAGTGCAGCTCTGGTGTTCTCCGTTTGTGAGTTCGCCATTTAACAAAAGATCAGTATTAATTAAGTCAGGTTTTGAGGTTTTGTGCACTTGGCGGTAAATGGTAAACGTGAACTTGAGAGTGACAGGGTGTGAGTGGATGAACGGTTAACGAAGATTTTGTCCTGTGAATTGTAGTATTTGAAACATTGTAGCTACCTCCATTTTGGCATGTTCTAGAGAGAGATCTGATAAAGGCGCCCTTGAGAACTAGATACCTACGTCAGCATCGTTATGGGGATTCACGTTATATTCAACTGCTATTATTTTATTGTGGCAGAAAAGAAATAAATTGAAAGGAAAAAGTCAACAAAGGAACATATTTACAACAAATTTGGACCGAATGTCTGCTGTGTTGGAGAAACATTGACAGGATATGCTATTAAAATTTATATCCTCACATTTTGCCAGAAACTTCCTAGCTGTTGACTACAGTGAATTTTCCTTCAGACCACATACTTCCTACACAAAACGAAATGTGTTTCAAGTACGTGGAATAACGTGAAAAATAAGGCAGTACATTCTTTCCAATAATTCTCAGTAACTGTGACGGTCTCGTACGTACAACAACGTAATGACATGAGTGCTATATTCCACACTGAATATCCAGTGTTTGCGACGTTACTCTATCTACTGTCAGCACAATTTCGGCGAGAGCCCAGCAGTAACTGTTTTTCCTGTCACGCTCTCTCACGCAATGGAGAACTCTGCTGTGCCACCACATCGCCTTATATGGTAAGAACGTATAATCGTAACACAATATATAAAGTTTCACGTCCTATTATTTGTAACTAATTATGAACTTCACTATTATGAACTTAGCTATTATGTAAAAGTACACACCACCATGTCACCAGGCCACAGTTGTTCACGATTGGTTTCAGGAACATTCTGAACAGCTAGAGCGAATAATCTGGCCACCCATATTGCCCGACATGAATCCCATCCAACATTTATGGGACGTAATGGAGAGGTCTGTTCGTGCACAAAACCCTGCACCGGCAAGCTTTCGTTAACTATGGACGGTTGCATAGGCAACATGGCTTAGTTTTTCGGAAAGGGACTCCTAACGACTTTTTGACAGCATGTAACATCGAGACGCTGCGCTAGGTCAGGCAAAAGAAGATCTACACGAAATTGGAAGGTATACCGTGACTGTTTCACCTCAGTGTATGTGACGATATTATAACAGTAATTGCTTCATGCATTTTATTCCGATTTTCAGTTGTAAAAGATGTAACAGTGTCTTTTATCTTCTTACCGGTGCACACATTCCCAACCTAAGTTCTTTAGGTTTAGGGTAATATTCTCAAGTACATGAAGATCGTAAATGTGAATCCCAAAACCCATTGAAAATTATAAGTTCACTGCAAATAAATGTATAAGGCAATTCTACTGCTGTGGCTACTGGTGTATTATAATTCTTTTCCGGCAAGACTGAAACATGGGTTATTTTAATGTTGGCACAAGTTTACTGCATGTGGATGTGTAAAATACGGACTGTCGCTTTACCGCCATTTTTAAGTCACAAACTGTTTTTTAGAGTTGCGGGCAGAGAGCATTGATTGTGACGTCATACTTCACCGTATTTAGTGATGTGTTACCTCCACCCGAAGGCCCAACAAAGGGGATGGAATGAGGAGTAGCGGGAATTTGTCACAGCTAATAAAGCCAATTAACAAGTCATAAATTGCGCTTTTATACCCATTGCTCCATTACCACTGTTTCGTCAATATCATCCACTTGCAGTTCTTAACGTCAGTAATTAATGGCAGAACAAATTTTGATCTCGCAAACGACTGTACATTGATAAGATCTTTTTATGTCAGTAGGCGGATTTTGATTTTTCAGCAGTGTATTGATGAAATATTACAATTGCGCCTAGTGCAGCTCACTTCAAAGATTTTTCTATCTCTTTCCAACTCGTCTGTTTCATGTGTGGTATTTGAAATCCATTGTAATCGTTCATGAGCGTGGGTAATTGGCATATTGTGTGGGCCACGCTACCACTTTCTCTCTTGAAAACTAGCGTTTAAAAGAATTGCCATCTGTGGTCTACCTCCTCCGCTATAGTGAACTCAGTCTTCAGATTTGTCTGATTGAAATGTTCGTGAAAGCGCTCTAGTTTCTCTCTGCTTCTCTCCCACGACACAAATATATCATTTATGTAACACAGCTATAAGTTCCGTTATTTCTGGGGTTCCTGTTGGCTGTTCTTCGAATTTTTGCTCAAAGAAATTTTCTATCACTGAACTTAAAGGACTTCCCATAGCCATGTAACGCGACTCTCCGTAAAACACATCGTTGCATCTGAAGTAAGTGACCATGAGATAATATTTAAACAACGAACGAAAAATTACTAGATGAACATAAGAACAGCTGCATGAGGGAGGAATCCTACAGGTCAGCTCTTGGAGAACGTGCTTTGCTCCCAGGAGACCACCAGAGTCGATCTGATAAGACTAAAGCACTGGTAGTCACAAGCGGATACTACTAAAGACTATACTGAAAGGCCATATAGATTACTAAACACAACGATCTTAATCGGAAGGAGGATAGTATGAAACTGAATGGTTTCCCGTCTCTCTCACTGAAGAAGGCGTGTAAAAGTACATCGCTATGATTAATAACAACAGCAGACGACGGCAACCGACAATGGTGACCTGCGCTTTAGGTTACAAAGCATGTCATGTCAATCTCCATGTGGGAACACGAGAAAACGGAATTTTGCTTGTCAGTATAGCAAGGCTGGATGTATATCGGAGCTTCGAGAAAGTTACAACCCCACCGTAGTTGTGCTTCGCAGATTGGGACGACACGTTGTACACTACTGGCCTCTAAAATGGGGCATTGAGTCAAGCACAGCTTGGACGGCGTGTACAGGTACAGCTGCCCATGCAGCTTCAACACGATACCACAGTTCATCAAGAGTAGTGACTGGGGTATTGTGACGAGCCAGTTGCTCGCCCACCACTGACCAGACGTTTTCAATTGGTCAGACGACTGGAGAATGTGCTTCCAGGGCAGCAGTTGAACATTTTCTATATCCATAAAGGACCGTACAGGACCTGCAACATGAGCTCGTGCGTTATCCTGCTGAAATGTAGGGTTTCGCAGGGATCCAATGAAGGGTAGAACCACGGGTCGTAACACATCTGAAATGTAACGCCCACTGTTCCAAGTGCCGTCAATGCGAACAAGAGGTCAGCGAGAGTTGTAACCAACGGCACCCCACACCTTCACGCCAGGTGATACGCCAGTATGGCGATGACGAATACACTCTTCCAATGTGAGTTCACCGCGATGTCGCCAAACACGGATACGATGCTGTAAACAGAACCTGGATTCATCCGAAAAAATGACGTTTTGCCATTCGTGCACCCAGGTTCGTCGTTGAGTACACCATCGCAGGCGCTTCTGTCTGTGATGCAGCGTCAAGGGTAACCGCAGTCATTGTCTCCGAGGTGATAGTCCATACTGCTGCAAACATCGTCGAACTGCTCGTGCAGATGGTTGTTGTCTTGCAAACGTCCCCATCTGCTGACTCAGGGATCGAGACGTGGCAGCACGACCCGTTACAGCCATGCGGATAAGATGCCTGTCATCTGGACTGCTAGTGATACGAGGCCATTGGAATCCAGCACGGCGTTCCGTATTAACCTCCTGAACCCACCGATTCCATATTCTGCTAACAGTCATTCGGTCACGACCAACGCGAGCAGCAATGTCGCGATACGATGAACCGCAATCGCGATAGGCAACATTCCGACCTTTATCAAAGTCAAAAACGTGATGGTACGCATTTATTCTCTTTACACGAGGCATCACAACAACGTTTGACCAAGCAACCCCGGTCAATTGCTGTTTGTGTATGAGAAATCGGTTGGATACTTTCCTCATGTCAGAACGTTGTAGGTGTCGCCACCGGCGCCAACCTTGTGTGAATGCTCTGAAAAGCTAATCATTTGCATATCACAGCATCTTCTTCCCGTCTGTTAAATTTCGCGTCTGTAGCACGCCATCTTCGTGGTGTAGCAATTTTAATCGCAAGTAGTATATTTCGATAAGAAATTCATTTGACCACGACGTAATAGACCCGAGCGTTTTGATAAGTGTGACATTTCCGGCAACAAAAGTTGACATGTTATTTGGTATTCGTTGGTCAGATCCCTGCATTCTTGCTAACACATCGACTACTTTGCAGCGATAGATTGTCGGAATAACTGTACCTGAGGGCCAGAAGGTGAGGAACAGGGTGCTGTACGTGGTCACTATGGAGACGAATGCACTGACGAGGCTCAGTCTAACGGTGATCACGCCCAGTAAGTTGGCCACTGGGCGTCCAGAGGACACCTGCCGCGCCAGCAGCCGCAGCTCACGGTGGGCGGCTCCGCCCACACGCCGCCCTTCCAGCAGTAGCTCCGAGCACAGCCTCTTAGTGCTCCTCGCTTCTGCCTCCACACAGTGAGCTGGCAGGACGAGTAGCGTCATCTGAACTAGGCAGAGACACATTACCGACTTCCCTTGCCAGCTGTCGATATTGCTTGAACCTAGGAAAGCTGATTTGGTTCCAAGGAGGTAGACTCCAACTGTCGATTGCAGTGGAAATGCTAGCAAATAGAACACTAGGAAAACCTCGTCTGCAGATGCGGCCAAGTCTGGCAGTTCACAGAGGTCTGCATGCACTCGTGTGAGAGACCGCACATCGGCTGACATACACCAAACAAATCTACTGTCTACTTGTAGCCTCCCTATGCTTACATATCGGTTCTTCGTAGACTCTTTACCATCACTTGCCGCAAGCATGTCACGTAAACAAACATTCAGAAGTGAAATTCTATACTTTATCATCAACTGTAAATTCGCAAATCTCAAAATAGTTAAAACGGCGCAAGGAAAGGAGCCTACAGTAACTACAAAACCCAGCTGGTGGTCCTCGTTATTACTAACCGTAAAAATGAATGTGTACAATGAAACAACATAACAAAGCAACAGAAAAAGTTGGAGTTTTACTACATTTCCGTCATATGTTTTCACAGGCCCAATATGGGTCGTCAGAATTTTGTCACATGACACTACCGACTTCAGCATGTTCTCGTACTTTTATGTATTGCAGAAGGCGTCTGCAGTTATTGAACAGAAGCTCATTGCTGACCAACTCAATTCGCCGAAAGGCGTGATAACGTTTACTACAAAGAAAGTACCTAACAATCTACTGTGGAAGTGCACCAAAATGTATACAGAAATGAGATCAAATACGCTGGCAAGAGTCACAATAACCAAATCCGATCTCACTTTCTTCACTAATCTGGCCTTCTCATCAACTGTGAATGGCATGAGCCCAAACAATTTGCATGTGAAGTGAAACGGTTTAATGGCCAATAAAAGTCTTTTTGTGATTTGAGGCACCATCGTCGGAGATTCATATGCTGACATCATCTGCAAAAGTGGAAACAGTTTTGTAGTTTAGTCATGTTGAATGCTCCACTATTCATTGCTTAATGGAATATTAAAGTATCTCTAAAACTAAATATATACATCAAGTAAGGTATGTATATTACATAGTGATTTACAAATCACTATAATATTTATCTTACAAAATACCAGTTAATGCAATTTTTAGTTTCCCTTGTAGGAGTAAGGGTTAATATATAATGGTGAGAATAAGATAAGATTTATTGCTTACT
Source organism: Schistocerca serialis cubense (assembly GCF_023864345.2). Classification (NCBI taxonomy): domain Eukaryota; kingdom Metazoa; phylum Arthropoda; class Insecta; order Orthoptera; family Acrididae; genus Schistocerca; species Schistocerca serialis. The sequence goes on from NC_064642.1 coordinate 732,531,505, forward strand.
GAATATTTTCAGAAATTTCTGCAGAGATCACTTCGTTCTATACGGTTGATGTTGGCCCTAATGTTTTCAGGTAACATGACATGATTGTTGACAACAACTCCATACACTGAAGCGTTTATCACACGACAGTCTATCTCCTCAGACAGGAAGACCTGAAGACATTTTAATAAAATTTGCAACAGTTGATTTGGTCTGTTTCCTCAAATTCATCTAGATCTTTTCCCCCCAACTCCCAACCCCTCCATTCCACCTCAACCCAACCCACCCCGGCTAACGCATTTTCCCCACAGGAGATTAGGTTGAAGCTTCAGAAAGAACTTTAGTAATAATGACCATACTGAAGTTCTGAGAAATGCTGATTTGCAGTTAATATTCCCTGAAGCTGTAAAGCATGTATTTCAGCTGAAGAGAACTGGTCATCTCTAAAAAGGATAACCACAAAAATTGAACAAACAAACATAGATAGAAGGAAGACCACGGCGAAGAAACTGTGGGAGAGGGATGATATATACCTATTAAGTTATGCTGGAAAGAATTACAAAACCTATCAGCAAACTGACTCAGAAATTAAATCTAAGAAGCACAAGGAAGACATTGCAAAATGACTGTAGGAAAAAAGTGCGTACATACAAGACGAAATGTTTGCTGATAACTGTCAGAGTAGCTTCCTGTAAACTAAAAGCCTAGGCGTCAACATTAATAGCGCAAAGAGAAGAGCAGTGGTAACCGCAAGGGAAAGAACAGATAGAGAATACAATGAGGATCTCTACAGTAAGGCAGGGCCGTATGCCATGGGGATAGAAGAAAAAAAGTCGTCTTGGAAGACCTGTACGGTCCAGAATTAAAAGTCAAAGATTTCAAAGCTTTGAAAGACCAGTCGAACAAGTACGAAGGCATAGATGACATTGGTTCGGGATTGCGAAAGTCATTGGAGAAACTGGCAGCCAGATGATAAGTTACGGTGTAGAATCCGGTGACAAACCTTCAGACATTCGGAAGAATACCATCCACACAGTCCCTAAGATAGAAAGCCCGTGGAAACTAATGCACAGTACACTTCACAGCTCATACGTCATAGATGATGAGCAAAAGAATAGAAATGAAAACCGAGTTTCTGTTACACAATATTTTCTTCATGGGAGGAGGAGAAAATGCCAGATTTAATCACAAAACAATCAGTTTGGCTTTAAAAAAGATAAAGACATTATAAAATCAGTGCAGACGTAATAATAGAAGCAAGAGATTTTTTCAGGATTAATGAAAAGTGCTCGACAAAGTGAAGTGAATCAGATATTATAAATCTTAGAAAAATTGTAATAATGTATAGAAAATGAATGATAAAATACAGTAATAGTAGAAGACGATGAAATAATTGTAGAGACTAAAAAGGCTGTAAGGCATATACCGTCTCTAGTATGTCAAAGAAACAATAAAAGAAATGAAAGGAATGTTCAGAAGTAGGAAGATATTACTGGGTGAAACGATATCAATGCTGAGAATAGCTGATGACATTGCTGTCGTTTGTCACGTGAAGAAGAAGCACAAAACCTGTTAAATGAGATGAATAGCCTACGAAACACGCTATATATACCAACAGTAACGAAAAGAAAGAAAAGTATTGAGTAATAGCAAAAATAGGGTTATTGACAAAATTAGTATCAGAATTGAGGGCCATGCACTAGGTAACGTGAAGCAACAATACTACCATGAAAACAAAACAACGCATGAGATATGTTGCAAGGACGATATAAGAAACGTATTAGTTCAGATGATGACAGCATTTTTCGGTATAAGAAATCTGCTTGTGTATTTATCATTTTACGTGGGACCACGCGTGCCAAAGCTACTACATCGTGGAAAGACTCGGTAGGTACTTCACATAGCTAGTATTAGAAGATTTTTAAAAAGCAGAAATAATAAAACACAAAAAAGAAAATCAGACAGATAACGAATGAATAAAACATTACAGAGAAAAATTGTAGACTGAGGAGCTTTTGTATAGAATAGAACTGTGCCACAAGGAAATCTCTCAACTTGGATTTCAATACTTGTGGTTTATAAGCAAATTTTTACAGTTATCTTAAAAGTCAATGCTGCATACTTCTCTGCACAGTCAATAAGGAAATATTATTCAAATGCTTATCGTTCTTTCGTCCACTGTTCACTGAATGGATGCTGCTGTTTCTTCAGATTGAGTGAGTATTGTTAATAACAAATTCCTTCATGGAATATAGACTATGTACAGGAACGGCAGAGCCAAATTTCCTAATTACTTGGACAACGCCGTACACGAAGTTCACGAACTGACATCGCCGATCAGTCTGACTGTCTTTTTCTGAACCGTGAATATTCTTTGCGAGCGCATGCGGTAGCTCCAAATATATAACAGCACGTGAGATAAAAGACTGAATATAAAAAGAATCACCCAACCTTGGGGATTTAGTGTCAGAGACAGAAGAGCTGATTGTTACACAGACGACAGAAACAACGGTTCAACAAAAGACATTGCATGTGATTGTTAGAAGAAAGTTGTCCTTATATGATCAGTCATAGAATTTTTAATGGTCAGTTGTGTTCGACCAGCTTGCGACAGTAGATATCTCTTTTTCAGGAGTTCCATCGAAGAAATTATATCTGTTGTGTTTTGTTTCTGTTAAGTGTTTATCTGTTCGCTGAAAACACATGCTTTTGTTGGCAACGCCGGGCAACTGCTGTTTGTGTATGAGAAATCGGTTGGCAACTTCCCTCATGTCAGCACATTGTAGGTGTCGCCACGGCGCCAACCTTGTGCGAATGCTCTGGAAAGATAATCATTTGCATATCACAGCATTTTCTTCCGCTCGGATAAATTTCGAGTCTATAGCACGTCCGTGGTGTAGCAATTTTAGTGGCCAGGAGTGTAGTTCCTTTGGCCGACCATGATGTGGAGGCTCCCGGTGGGTCGTCGTCATCCACACGTCTCTTGGCGGCTCCATGTTTTTCCGCTGTCTGTCACTGCACAGCGGCTTTGTATGCTCGGTGAGCTACTTTTAGTTCGTTGCCTCAGTGTCGAGATCACACGGCACTCGTGAGGACTGATCTTCCTCCCCGTTGTGAGCGTGATAATTGTGACTGTTTTGCTTCTAGAGCATGTTTGTGCCCTGCTGCTTTTATATCGGTCTCGGTTCAGCCTCCTGTTGGTGTTCCCTGTTCCTGAGTATGGCCAGCCGTCTTCTGGAGAGTGACTCTCGTATCAAAATACTGTAGCTTTCACTTCGTAATTGTCATAGAGTTATCATTTGGTGGTATGTTTTAAATTATTGGAGTTTTTTAAACGCCTCTTACGTTCAGTGACATTAATCATGACGTTTAAAACATTTTTGTTGCCTAGTGGCTTGTGTACTAAGTCGCCAAGTCGCTTTCTTTAGACATTTGGATCCGGCAAGCTTATGCGCCATACCGGGGCAAAAGTCGTTGCTTCTGTCTACGCAGGTGAGGGTTCACCAGCCAAACACTCGCGTCTTCCTTGCACCTATGTAAAGTATTTGCCGCTTACTCCTCGTGTCGTGATTTGATGCTGAATCTCGGTTTGACGCTGAACTTCTAACTTAACGGGAAAAATTGGGGTGGTTGCCTTGGCAAGTTATATTATCTTTTAGCGACTTTTCACAAGTATTTTGTGTATGCTGCCAGCATGTAATCTGATCATCTAAGTTTTACTCGGTTTACTTAAAAATTACTCCTCTGTCCATCTGGCTATGATTGTATGTTTGTGCCTTGGGGCGTGTTCTCACAGGTTGCCTAGAAAATAAATATGGTGAGCACCCTATCGGCCCGACCTAAGTAACTTCGGGTCCGTGCGTCCGGACCATTTCGCCCGACTCGTGATGGTTTCAGCTTCAATTGTTTTCTGTTTCCTTTCAATGAACTTCGTTTTATGTACACCTTAATTATTTGTAGTTTTTTAACGAAAAACATTTTAACGATGTTTGTGGCCTGCCTACATTCTTGGAATCTTTGAAGAGATTGTTACGTAACTTCAGCTGGTGAAATATTACGTTGCTTCTTTTACTGAAATTTGCTGTAAATATTTCAGCAACAGTAATCAGTGGCATAGAAGATTTGTTTATTTTTGCAAAGAGTACATAACATTTGTCGCAAATTTAAACTTTTCTGCTTCAGGTTCCTATAATGAGTTTTGGAGAGTTGAGAGCAAGTGCATCAATTAACACTATAACCTTTTGACATTTGAGCTCACTGGAAAATTTTATAACGTTATTGATCGATTATCAGGAACTGTTCTTCAATAATTTTATATTATTGAACAGTTGTGTCTTAATAGGTCCCATTGGCCTAATTGGTAAAGTTACTTTTGCTGACATGTGTTAATAAAAATCTTGATACGAATGTTGTTCTGCCAGCCGCTGTGGCCGAGCCGTTCTAGGCGCTTCAGTCCGGAACTGATACGGTCGCAGGTTCGAATCCTGCCTCGGGCATGGATGTGTGTGATGTCCTTAGATTAGTTGGGTTAAAGTAGCTCTAAGTCTAGGGGACTGATGACATCAGATGTTAAGTCCCGTAGTGCTTAGAGCCGGTTGAACTAGCCAATATTGTTCTACAATGTATTCGTCCAGGTCTTCCCAATCCCGCCTAGCCTTACGCCAACAGTGCGTAGCACAGTTAATTGGAGAGTTTTCTTATTCTTGATGTGCTTTCGGTGGAATGTAGCTTTATGTTTTCCTTTTTTTTTAGCCTTTCTTCGTGAGTATTAGTGATATAACTGAATGGGAATACGAATCTGCTAGGGCAGTTCAGTGGTAGGATTTTGACCCTGCACGGTGAACGTCTTAAATGAGGCACTTGTCGAATTCCTTTTAGAAAACTATTGTGAGAAGCTCTAAGAGCACACATGCTTATAAAAAATAATTATTAGTAGGAAATTGATCTTCGAGTAGTTTATGGATGGCATATTACAAATCCCTTCATGTGAAAGATATAAATAAAGTGTCTTATAATTCAAGTACCAAACTGTATACGCACGATTACAAATAAGAAATGTAATTTTCCTTAACGGGCAGCCACTTCACTAAATTACGTGCTACTACTGTTATCTTCTCATGAAGTGTGATATGAGTATCTTGGTGCTAGAGAAAGGCTCCAGTTTTGATAGGCGTAGGAACATACAGAGCCCCGACAGCCAATTGCCAAGTGTACAGCGCAAATGGTATTTCGGCTCTTTTCTGCAGGATGTCACTGCGTCTTCGTATCTGCGGAAGGTGCTTGAAACAGGCATACGCAGTCTCCGCCGATTCCTTCACACCATCTCCACTTTTTTGGTAACCACGGCTAGATGGTGAAAGAACTGCTGAGTTGACTAACTGTCGAACGGCGGAACTACAAAGCTGCCAGCGTCTCGTTGTCAGAAAAATAGTTGCTCAGCCATCTCTGTCACCGCGGCTGGAAGTCCGTGGTGAGCCGCGACAAGTGAGCCGCGACAACATGTGTGCAATTCTTCCACATAAGGTCCGCCTTTCTCGTCATTCCCTCCCACTCGGCATACGTCATTTTATCAACTGTTGTTAGGCTCCTGCTGGGTCGCGCTGTAGGTGACTAGCTTTTGCTAAGCAATACTTTCTCTCTCTCTCTGTATTGTTTAAAATGTATGTGTGTGCTCATAAGTTCCTTTTAAATTAAACCGCCCCTTCTCCCTCTGCTCGGTCCTGTGTTTAATTCATGTTTCGTGGCTCTGTTAGACTACATTCTGATGTGTTCTCGCTGGCAACAGCCTTAAAAAATTCCCTGTTTTTCTTTTGAATATAGCTTCATCATGTTGAATGACTGCAGAAGGAAGTTTCAAAAAACTAGTTTTCCAAACATTCCAACTAATTCTGTCCCGTCAATCTGCCGTTTAAAATGAATAAACCTACGAACATTTTAGCGATCATTCCACACTAAACATTGGCTGAAAACCGAACTCGGAAATTCGTATCCACTGCAGCATGCGGAGTTTGCTGCGATCTTCGATGACTATTACGTATGTTATTGCTTCTACTCCGTGAAAAACTAGCTTCATCAGTGAATAGCACTAATGGGAGCAAATGAGGATTGTCATTAAAGCAGCGACAAAATTCAAGTCTTTTGGCCAGGTCGCCAATGTAAAGATTGTGAACACGCTGTGTGTGAAGTGCGTTAGTCTTCCTCTTGCGATGTTAGCCATACACGTGTTCGTGGGACACCGACATGAGCTGAAATTCGCCGTCTGCTGGTAGTAGGATTACGCTCCACAATTCCTACAATCTGTTGCTAAACCTGTGCAGGTTGTTGACCCACACCCTCAGAAGGAATGGGAACCTCGAAGAATACCCGTTTCGTGCAATGTGGTGAAAAATCTGATGAACACTCTACGGTCAGGAATTCGACGTGTCGGAAAGCGCCGTCGGTGTTCTTTGATAACAGCAGCAGCACTACCATCGCAGACGCTTACACATGCATCGTATCTGCATAGTCTTCATTAGTTTAGATGTGTGGCATTTTAGCCAGCGCATTGGTAAACACAGTTAATCGATCCTTCTCTGTGATAGACTCTCAGTTCTTCACACTGCTTCACACGCAACACACCGTGGACAACTGCACATTCAATGGGCTACTTTATAGGCAGAAACGAATCCCTAGCGAAGAGGTTGAAAGCAACGAGGTAGGCTGGGCCAGAACAAAACGTCAAAGAGGTTCGGCGGGTAAGACACGCCTCAGGCACCATTCGGAGTAGAACACATGCCCATTTGAAGCTGTTATCTTCACGTGTGCTTTCTTGTCACATCTCTGAATATTGCCCATTGCATCTGGGACATCCTGTATATGATGAGCCATATTGTTGATGCACACTGGCTGAGATACATATTGGCCAAACTGCCAGTCTTGGCCGGCCGCTGTAGCCGAGCGTTTCTAGGCACTTCAGTCCGGAACCGCGTGACTGCTCCGTCGAAGGTTCGAATGGTGCCTCGGGCATGGAGGTGTGTGATGTCCTTAGGTTCATTAGGTTTAAGTAGTTCTAAGTTCTAGGGGACTGATGACCACAGATGTTAAGTCACGTAGTGCTCAGAGCCATTTGAACCATTTGCCAGTCTTGTGAGTAGCAAAGCTCTTCGCGTTTCTAGCATATGTGCTGTATTAGAATGGACAGAATTTTAGTAAATTCTGATGACTGTGAGACGACAACGTTTGTGGGGACACGGCTTCTACCCAGAGTTTATACTACAACTACGCTGTACACTCTTATCTCTGATGTTCTACCGACGCTGTAATTCGAGGCGGGGCACTTTACTGTGTACCTAACTTAGTAAATTAGCCATTAGGGATGCATCTCATCGACAGGGTTGTGAAGAATGGACCTGGTATATGATGATGGTTGATCCATGTCTTCAGATAATCTGCACCGATGACTACAGTACAATTTGGATATCAACACAATTATCGAAAGTTCACAGACTGAAAGAAACAACTCTGAATACTCATGGTACCAGTAATACTTCCCTGAGCAATGGGTCTTCAAGAAGAGTATCTGACGTTACTCTGGTAGCCTATTCAGGAAGTGACGGAGCATGAGACACATTTCATGACTTTCACAGAAAATCAAACGTGTCACGTGGATAGACCTTGGAGATCACTGTGTAGTGCCACGTAAAACGTAGCTGATAGTTCATTGTACTGATTCCATTTGAGATTTACGGCTACGAAAGCATTTTACTGACTGTTGAGTTCTGCAGTTCAACACGTGGTGATTCTTATTGTAGTTACAAATTACAAAAAATTGTATCCTGATGCGATCAGTTAACAATGCTAACTCGGATGTAATTGATGTAGTTTACTACCTGAAATAGGGTCAGAAGTACTGCTTGCTTGCACTCAAGGTTAATTAAACACAAGTACACTTTTCATTTTTATTCTGCTTCTTAGAAACTGATAAAATGAACTGATTGTAGTGCTGATGTTGCCTCCAGATGATATTTCAGTGCATGTAGTTCACGCTGATATATTATTGGTTGGGTAACTGCTGTTACTGCAACTACGCTTTTCCTGTTGTGTTGTGGTTGTTGTTTGGCAAATTAAAGCCACAGAATCTATTGTTAACTCTGTTGCAATGCTTGTTGACGTTCTCACAAATGCAACACGTTCAAGTCCTCACTGAACAGTCACTGCAGTTGGAAAACTATCCTTGTTGTCATTTATTTATCTTAACAAATAGTAACCAATTTCAAACATGCTCTAGCCGACAGAGCTGCGTATGCTCATAAACACTGGAGAATCAGACAGCTGCGCGAGTGTCGTTTGGGGCAGGTCAGCAGCAGACAACCGATTACGAACGTAAGAGGTTGCATAAACAATGAACAGTTGGCACTTGAGTACTTGAGAACTAGCATGCACTACGGTGCAAGTCTGCACAGTGTCAAGGTGTTGGTTTTGTTTGGTGGGGATGGAACAGGCTCACATGTCTAGCGACTATCCCACAGTTCACACAGATTTTGTGGCTCCATTCGGAATATATCGAGTGAACTGTTGAGTGCCGTTACTCAAGAAGAGGGCTGATGAAAAGAAACTTGTGCATCGTCAGAGCCATGAAACAGTGTACAAGAAGTAGAAGTGCAAGAGAATAAAACCGACCTTAACGATCCTGTTAATTTAGAAAGGCGTTGCAATGTGTTTCTCAAGTTCCTGTGCATTGGGTGAGTGGTTAAAGTGCACTGTCAAAGAGTGTTACTGGGTTAAAATGGAAACAGAATCTTTTACGATATTAAATAAAAAGCGTTACACGAAGAAGCTGCAAAGGAAACGATCGTTGTGATGAATTGGCTCAGAAGACAATCGTTTATTTCCACAAGGCCAAGAGACAGCTAGTACTGAGAACGTTGCCTTCCATTCTGAAACACATCATCAGTGTTTCGAGCAGCAGTTCGTCTCTACGACAGATTGCTAACGTTGTATGATTCAGCAGGCGTAAAACGGCCATAAGTGGAAATTATTAACAAAAAATGAAAACATTCTCGGAACACTATTGCAATATTTACAAGCTAAACTACACACATATTTACTCGCCTAACTTACATATGGATGTCACTTATATCCACACACCACATGCAGGAAACCATTGTTTTAAAATGGAAAGAACAAACGTTCGCTTGCAGCAGTTTCTAAGGGAAAGCAAGCAATCATTTTGCACGCTAGAGGTGACGTCAGGTTTAGTGCTAAATGCACTGCTAATATTTAAGTGCAACGCAAAGTATTGTAGTTTTCGTACTACCGTAACTGTAAAATCTTTAACAAGCAGCTCTGTGGTATTTACTAATGATGCTTCCGATTACATCATCGAAATTAATCCCCCAACAGTCTTACCTTTCCATAATGAGGAAATGATAACAACATTCCGCAAAGAGGCATTCAGTTCCATGTGTCCATGCGTTGTGGTCTTCACTCTGAAGACTGTTTTTTTGATGCAATTCTCCATGCTGCTCTATCCTGCAGAAGCCTCTTCATCTCTGAATATTTACTACAATCTACATCCTTCTGGATCTGATCACAGTGTTCATCTCTTGGTCTCCCTCTACGGTTTTTATCCTACCACACGTGCTTGCAATACTACACTGGTTATCCCTTGATGTCTCAGAATGTGTCCTATCAACCAATCCCTTCTTCTAGTAAGATTGTGCCACAAATTTCTTTTCACCCTAGTTTTATTCATTACCTCCCCATTAGATACGTGATTTTCCTATTTTAAATTTCACCATTATTCTGTAGCACCGCATTTCAAAAGCTGCTATTCTTATCTTGTCTAAGCTGTTTATGGTCCATATTTCACTTCCACACATGGCTACACTCCATACAAATACTTACAGAAAAGACTTTCTCACAAAACTACGATGGATTTTAATAAACCTCTTTTCTTTAGAAATGTTTTTCTTGCCATTTGCTGGTCACTATTTTATATCCTCTCTACTTTGGCCGTCATCAGTTATTTTGCTGCCCTAATAGTGTAACTCATCTACTTTAGGTATCTCGGTTCCTAATATAGTGCCCCTAGCATCACATGATGTATATCGACTGCTTTCCATTGTCTTTGATTTGCTTTTGTTGATATTCACCTTATATCCTCCTTTCGAAACACTGCCCATCCCGTGCAACTGCTCTTCCAAGTCCTTTACTGTCTCTGACAGAATTACAATGTCATCGGCAAACACCCAAGTTTTTATTTGTTTTCCCTGGACTTTAATTCCTAGTCCAAGGTTTTGTTTGGTTTCCTTTACTGCTTTAACACTGTACAGCTGGAATAACATCGGGATAGGATACGAGCTTGTCTCACTTATTCTTCTCTTTCATGCTCCACGACTCATAGCTACCATCTGGTCTCTGTACAAGTAGTAAGTAGCCCTTCGCTCCCTGTATTTTACCTTCACTACCCACAGAGTTTCAAAGAGAATATTTCAGTCAACATATTAAAAAGCTTTTTCTTATGCTACAAATTCTTTAAACGTAGACTTGCCTTCCCTTAATCTATCATCCACAGAAATCGTATGGTCAGTATTGTCTTGCACGTTTCTATATTTCTCTGGAATGCAAACTAATCTTCCTCGAGGATGGCGTCTATTAGTTTTTCCATTCTTCTGCAATGAAATCGTGTTAGTATTTTGCAGCCATGATATATTAAACTGATAATTCGTTAATATTCTCATCCGTTAGCATCTGCTTTCTTTGGAATTGTAATTATGTTCTTCCTGAAGTCTGAGGCTGTTTCGCCTGTCTCATTTGTCTTGCACACCAAATGGAATGTTATGGCATGCATTCCTAAGGCTGTCACTAAGCCTGATGGAATGTCTTCTTCTCTTTTCTACTCTCTTTTCTCGTTAATTTTCCTGTTTCTTTGCCCTAGTGACATGAACTTCTAAATTCGTACATTTGTCCTCTAGCCGTACCTACTTAGCCATTTGGCTGTCTTCTTCAGTCACTTACTTTAGCTGTAGCTAAACGACGAGCTAGCTGGTCGACCAGAGGCATGCAGTAGGATATGCACACGTCATCATGGCCCAATTACTGTGGCGAAACAATTAGCTGCTATTACTCTGACAAGGCAGCAGTTATTATTATCGGACAAGTTAACAAGTTATTTCAAGTGGTAATAGTTAACAGTCATAAGTTTTGCGTTTATGATTCAAAATTCTGCCTATAGAAAGAAATAAGTACCGAAGAAAGAGAAGTATTGACTTAAGCAAGATAATTGTCGAATGACTACATCTTCATTGTGCCCACATTTCGTAGCAGTAAAGATGCCAAAAAGAGATCTAGATAGGACATCAGCAGGCAACATTGGTGCTGAAAAATTTTATTCCTCTTCTTACATTAAAGAGAGGATACTTTGAAGGCATCAACCATCACCATCATCAAACCTTGCTCGTCACGTATACAGATTGTTAAAAGAAAGTATTCCATATTTTGAGAAGTGATAGTGTGGGCCAATATAAGACAAAAATGCCCAGTAAACATGGACTCCGATTTCACACCTTAACAATTTTTCATCTGCGATACTGTAAAACACATCTTTTTTTTTATCTCTCAAAATAAGAAAATGAAATGACTTGCAGTAGAACAGGTTTGTTTCATTATGGAGAAAATGAACTAGTGCTCATAGTTCATAAATATATGCACCCTTCAACGCTCTGTGTATGCGTACTTGAAGTGTGTCATTATAAATCATAATGAATTTAGGAACATTTACACGTTTCTATAAAATACTATCTGGTAAACTGACATCACGCATGATCTTAAACATGTCAATGTGAATTTAATAAGTTCCATAGTGTGGATAATAAAGCTTCATCAAGCGTTATTACCCAGGATTCAGCTAGAGAATTAGATTACTGCATACAAATATCAGTTTGGTAAAGCTGCACATTTGTGTTAGTAAAGTACAGGCGGTAAATAGTTGCCATTGTACTTGAAATTTCGTTACTCTTCTAAAAAAAGAAGTTGAGTAGACACAGTGATTCAGTGTCAGCTTAGCTAGATTGTCGTGTCTACGATCACTAGTATTCTTGTTACATACAACGGGAACCTCACTACACACCAATCTGTCTTTTGTTGCTAATGTTGGAAACAACAACAGGCTCTAGAAAGACAGATTAACAGCACGGATGGCAACTAATTTCTTTCCATGGTGGACCATTAGTTAGCACGGCATCTCTCTAAAGACCTGTCAGGTGCTGTAACGGAAGAAATATAGCAACTGTAGCAGCATTTCAAATATAGTCCTTCATTGTTCACTCTTGAGTCATATATTTTACCAGGATGTTTTGGGTTAAAAAAATTGAAACTAAACACCCAATGATTTAAATAACCTGGTGGATGATGAAAATAAAATATTTTCTTCTTCATGACTTCTTCAGATACAAAATAATTTCGCATTCAGAATCCTGTAATAACATTTTTTATTCATTTCATAAAATTGTTTTCCACTTTGAATAGTCTATTGTATTCAGTACCACAACAAATAAATTCCAAAACTGAGTAAGTAGCAAATCAGCTGTGATGTACACCATCACGCAAAACATCATGACAAATATTTTTGGAGTTAAAAGAAGTCCAGTTTAAACGAAACACGGAAACCTATCGATCTGTTAGCTCATACAGTCGCACTCTGTTGTATCAAATTAACTGATGAGCATGCACACTCCTTCCAGATGTTCGATATTCAGGTCGTCGTGCAGCGGCGTTTTACCACTTCACAGCGTACGTAATACTTTCAATAGCATCTACTCCTTTCACGTACAGCATAATTCCGTATATTTGTCGTCTAATATTAATACGAGATACAGTGCGAAAAGCAGTGGATGAAAGGGCCGTGCTTTTACAACGTATTGGAGGGAAAACTATTATTCCTGAGCACTAACACTAGTTAGAACAACTAATATGGTAATCAGCTACAGTTACCAAATAAAAGTTAGTTCATGTTTAGAGTAGACAATTGTTCCATTAACAGTGGAGAAAGCTACAAAACAATTGGCGCAATAGACAGTACACGAAACAGTGTTGTAATCTATCGTCCTTTCTTTTTACGTTTTCTTTCTCTCTGTCACGTCTGTTGCTATTTCAACAGTAGTTTCATATGAACGAATATCGTAACTATAAAATTTACCCTGAGCTGTCGTCTTAAAAAGCAGATGGCATCTCGGCACAGTCCGATGCCAATACAGTCATCCAAGAACTTTTCATATACCATTTTTGCATCTTTCTTTGTACTCCACAGTCGGTCGTTGTGTTCGTAGGTCGTCTTCTTCTACCAAAATATATTTTATCCAGGAGTATGTGACGTGATACACTGTGGACACTGCACGTAAAGCTTATTTGTCTCTTCTTGGTACTCCACTATTCAGTGTGTGATATTAACCGTGTAAATTCCTGTGAAAACTGTTCATCCAATTTATGTTGCGTCACTAATCTGTTTAACAATTTCAGTTCATATACTTTTGGCAATTTTGTTTAGGTTTATACCATGTATTTTACACATACTCTTTACAGTGATTTGCTCATGCTGCAAGCTGTTGGCGATAATCTTACGTCCATTCATTCTACATCTACATTTATACTACACAAACCACTCAACGGTGTGTGGCGGAGGGTACTTTACGTGCCACTGTCATTACCTCCCTTTCCTGTTCCATTCGCGTATGGTTCGCGGGAAGAACGACTGCCAGAAAGCCTCCGTGCGCGCTCTAATCTCACTACTTTTACATTCGCGATCTCCTCGGGAGGTATAAGTAGGGGGAAGCAATATATTCGATACCTCATCCAGAAACGCACCCTCTCGAAGCCTGGACAGCAAGGTATACCACGATGCAGAGCGCCTCTCTTGCAGAGTCTGCCACTTGAGTTTGCTAAACATCTCCGTAACGCTATCACGCTTACCAAATAACCCTGTGACGAAACGCGCCGCTCTTCTTTGGATCTTCTCTATCTCCTCAGTCAACCCGACCTGGTACGGATCCCACACTGATGAGCAATACTCAAGTATAGGTCGAACGAGTGTTTTGTAAGCCATCTCCCTTGTTAATGGACTACATTTTCTAAGGACTCTCCCAATGAATCTCAACCTGGCACCCGCCTTACAAACTATTAATTTTATATGATCATTCCACTTCAAATCGTTCCGCCCGCACACTCCCAGATATTTTACAGAAGTAACTGCTACCAGTGTTTGTTCCGCTATCATATAATCATACAATAAAAGATCCTTGCGTTCATTACATCCAAATTCCCTAGTTATATAATTCGAACCATTTAGGTCGGATCACAGATACAGACACGTATCTCCCGGCTGCTTCATTATATGCAAGTGTTGGTCCATCACTGTGGAAGGCGTGCAACACATGTAGCAGCCACGACTAGATGTTTTTAATGGGTGAGAGTTCCACAGACCGTGGTGGCCAGGGCCACAGTCGAACACTTTGGGTATTCACGAAGGTCTGGTCAGCACGGCTAGTCTAGCCTTATCTTGTCGAAAAATGTCACGGAAAACTCGAGCAGTTCAGACACCGGCCTTAGCACATCAGGAATACTACGCACCTCAGACTTTCACATCGGGTACTGGACGCATATGATGAGACCAATATTATAAAGCAGGGTCCATTCTCCTCGGAACCTCCATGGATGTGAGCATTACGATACAGCAGACTGAACTAGAATCCCTTTAAAATTTTGCAGGCGCATTGAATGTTCAAGCAAATTTCGAACTTGCAGCCGGTCCTCGAGTAATTCGATTGGGCGCTTGCCATTCTGGTGAACCATCGAAGAAGGGGAAGAATTGCACCATTCTGCCCTATATAGTGCACTGCGAGTATTCCTGGCGGCAGCGCCCTCGCTGGTGGAACCGTGGAACTCAGCTGTCCTCTATGTTACCGATCGTACTCTGTCGTCTTGGATTGGAACAAATCGTGGCAATGGTGGGGTTCTTCACACTATCCAACTGACTGCCGCTATCACAGTTCATCAGATTTTCCGCCGGGCGTATTTCAAAAAATGGTTCAAATGGCTCTGAGCACTATTGTACTTAACTGCTGAGATCATCAGTCCCCTAGAACTTAGAACTACTAACCGAAGGACGTCACACACATCCATGCCCGAGGCAGGATTCGAACCTGCGACCGTAGCGATCGCGTGGTTCCAGGCTGTAGCGCCTAGAACCGCTCGGCCACTCTTTCCAGCACGCGTATTTCCATGGATTCCTTAACAACGGAGTTCCAAGCACATGTAGGTCAAAATCACAGTTCTATCATATTCCATTGGCTGTACATTGGAGATACAGCGTTCGGTAATAGCGGACGTCACTGCCTTTTTTCGGTATGCTCTATCTCCAACTTATTTTATGTTCAGCCATATTTTGAACAAACTGAAGGAGTCACCGGGGATAGCCCCCTGTCACACTTAGTGGCCAACCTTTTTATGGAGGATTTCGAGAACAGAGCGCTTGAATCAGCTGCCCTTAAACTAACTACACTTTGGAGGAATGTAGATTATACACTCCTGGAAATGGAAAAAAGAACACATTGACACCGGTGTGCCAGACCCACCATACTTGCTCCGGACACTGCGAGAGGGCTGTACAAGCAATGATCACACGCACGGCACAGCGGACACACCAGGAACCGCGGTGTTGGCCGTCGAATGGCGCTAGCTGCGCAGCATTTGTGCACCGCCGCCGTCAGTGTCAGCCAGTTTGCCGTGGCATACGGAGTTCCATCGCAGTCTTTAACACTGGTAGCATGCCGCGACAGCGTGGACGTGAACCGTATGTGCAGTTGACGGACTTTGAGCGAGGGCGTATAGTGGGCATACGGGAGGCCGGGTGGACGTACCGCCGAATTGCTCAACACGCGGGGCGTGAGGTCTCCACAGTACATCGATGTTGTCGCTAGTGGTCGGCGGAAGGTGCACGTGCCCGTCGACCTGGGACCGGACCGCAGCGACGCACGGATGCACGCCAAGACCGTAGGATCCTACGCAGTGCCGTAGGGGACCGCACCGCCACTTCCCAGCAAATTAGGGACACTGTTGCTCCTGGGGTATCGGCGAGGACCATTCGCAACCGTCTCCATGAAGCTGGGCAACGGTCCCGCACACCGTTAGGCCGTCTTCCGCTCACGCCCCAACATCGTGCAGCCCGCCTCCAGTGGTGTCGCGACAGGCGTGAATGGAGGGACGAATGGAGATGTGTCGTCTTCAGCGATGAGAGTCGCTTCTCCCTTGGTGCCAATGATGGTCGTATGCGTGTTTGGCGCCGAGCAGGTGAGCGCCACAATCAGGACTGCATACGACCGAGGCACACAGGGCCAACACCCGGCATCATGGTGTGGGGAGCGATCTCCTACACTGGCCGTACACCACTGGTGATCGTCGAGGGGACACTGAATAGTGCACGGTACATCCAAACCGTCATCGAACCCATCGTTTTACCATTCCTAGACCGGCAAGGGAACTTGCTGTTCCAACAGGACAATGCACGTCCGCATGTATCCCGTGCCACCCAACGTGCTCTAGAAGGTGTAAGTCAACTACCCTGGCCAGCAAGATCTCCGGATCTGTCCCCAATGGAGCATGTTTGGGACTGGATGAAGCGTCGTCTCACGCGGTCTGCACGTCCAGCACGAACGCTGGTTCAACTGAGGCGCCAGGTGGAACTGGCATGGCAGGCCGTTCCACAGGACTACATCCAGCATCTCTACGATCGTCTCCATGGGAGAATAGCAGCCTGCATTGCTGCGAAAGGTGGATATACACTGTACTAGTGCCGACATTGTGCATGCTCTGTTGCCGGTGTCTATATGCCTGTGGTTCTGTCAGTGTGATCATGTGATGTATCTGACCCCAGGAATGCGTCAATAAAGTTTCCCCTTCCTGGGACAATGAATTCACGGTGTTCTTATTTCAATTTCCAGGAGTGTACTTTCATACCATGGCCCCATGGAGAAGATAAATTGACGAGGTTTCTTCACCATCTGAGCTACGTTCATAAGAACATTCGGTACGCCGTGGAAATAGAGAGAGGCGGTTGTCTGCCTTTCTTGGGTGTCTTGGTTAGAAGAAAGAATGATTGTTCTCTGGGGCATTCAGTTGATCCTAAGTCCAATCATACAGATTTGTATTTGCAGGCGTCAAGTTGTCATCGGCCGTCGGGAACTATGAGAGTGCTTGAAACACAGCTCACACTGTATCAGATCTAGATAGTTTACCAAACAGCTCGCCCATTTAATGACAGTGCTTAGAAAGAATAGAAATTCCACCCAGCAGATTAACAGCACACTGTCTCTTAAAACCAAGAATCAGAAAGTGAATTTAGCTTTTCTTCCTTTTGTGGACAACATTTCGTTTAAAATAGCAACAATCCTCAGTATCTTTCAAGTGAATGGGATATTCCGTGTGGATGGTCAGAATTTACAAAATACTTTTTCAGTGCTGTGTGGCTTACAAGGAGAGACCTTGGGCACCATGAAAGAACGCTGCACTCAACATCAACGATGTACTCTCCTTTTGCAACCAAGCAAGTGCACTATTTCCGAACGCTGTATTACCACTGGACATTCATGGGATTTGATAGAATTGTGATTCTGACCACAGGAATATCTTTTTGAGACTCCACTATAAAAGAATCCTTTGAATTAAGCCTGGCGGAAAATCTGATGAAAGGTGACAGCGGCTAGCATTTGGACAGTGCGTGGAAACCCCATCATCTCCACGATTTGTTGTAATCGAGGACGACAGAGTGCGCCAACGGCCGCTGCGAATGGTAGCACACAGGACAGCTGACTTCCACGGCTCCATCCACCGGGAAGTGTGCTTCGTCCGTCATCATGAAATTTGAGGCATTCGCGGAATACTCGCTGTTGTATTCAATGGGGCGGGCAGGAGCAAGTCTTCGTCAGTCTTCGATAGCCTGCCTGAAGTTGACTGGGAGGTCCCAGTCGAAATATCGGTCAATGAATCAATCGATGACCGGTTGCAGGTCCGAAATTTTTTTGAAGAGACGTTGTGCTTTCTCACCGGTATCCAGTGCACGACTGACAATGCAGCTGACTTTGTTGCCCTGCCAAGAGTAGCGCCCCTATTGTGCACAGCTTGTGCATAACCTCCTTTAGGATAACGACGTCGCTCGACTAAGGTGGCCAGTATGTTCTCCAGACATGAACCTTATCCAACATGCCTGGGATATATTAAAAGGGCTGTTTATGGACGACGCGACTCACCAACGACTCTGAGGGGTCTACGCCGAATATCTTGAGGAGTGCGATAATACGGACCAAGAGTGCCTTGATGAACATATGGACAGTATGCCATACTGGCATGTATCAGCGCAAGAGGACGTTCTACGAGGTATTAGAGGTACCGGTGTGTGCAGCAATCTTGACCACCACCTCTGATGGTCTCGCTGTATGGTGGTACGACACGCAATGTGTGGTTTTGATGCGCAATATAAAGAGCGAAAATGATGTTTATGTTGATCTCTATTCCAGATTTCTGTACTCGTTCCAGAGCACTCGGAACCGAGGTGATGCAAAACTATTTTTTATGTGTGTAATTGCACAGGAGTGGAATTTGTGGTGAGTCACATCAAAGCAGTCAGAAGACTACGAGTCATAAATAAAAATAAGTGAATGAAATTTGTGTGGCACTGAGCAAGTACACACTTGCGTGTACCATCTGCATGGCCACATGCAAGTGCTCACTCAGTTGTCATGTATACAGAGAAAGAAATGTAGTTACCGCTAAAGGGTGGATCAAGGTCAGGCAGATTGGCCCAGGGTGGAAAATATTCCCTTGTTATGTAATGAGGAAGCACATGAGGTCAGCTGGTTTGCAGTACCAACTCGAGGAGTCTCGCAGCAGCTGGCTATTGGTGCACCAGTTGGCAACGCGCTACAATGACAAAATCGAGTCTCGCATCCCTTAATCTTTCTCAAACTATTTTAGGTAAACTATTCACTACAGCATTTGAGTTTTCGTTATTTATAGCTCTATATTCACTGGTAAGTAAGTCGAAAAGTTTGTAGTGATAAATATTGGAGCATTATACACCATATGTTGCTGTACACGAAATTTAACTAAGGTATTGACTTTTTCTTTAGCGAGAGGAAGTCTCTATCTGTCTCCAACCATGAACATGAATTTTATGTTACACTTTGACTTTGAACCTCACGCAATTTACAGTAAAATATTCGTATCATATCCAATATCACCTAAAACCCATAAGACATCTAAACGAGATTTCACCTAATGATAGCCTACAAAGTGGATTTTATCATATACTTAACATACAGAACTTTCTTACGTATTTCAACATGGCCGAAGCTACAACTTTTATTAAACTGTTTCCAATTTGGTTGTGTAGTTTTTGAAAATTCGTTGATAGTTAGTGAAAAGAGAGCTCCCTAGTATGAAGATAAACATGAGGTTTCTTCTCTTACATTACTGAAAACCGACACAACGTGTTTTTCATAAGGTACTGACCTCTCTGAAAGCCTCTCTTGTTTGATAAGAGACTGTTTCAAGATTCTGTAACAATTTTATTTGGAGAAGAATTTCTGCATTTTATACTGTGTTTTGCCACATGAACCAAAATTAAACTTGTCAACACTTTACTCATAACTGACAATACCTTTACAAACAAAAATTAGTAAATGTTTAGAGAAAAATAAATGGACAATTCAATTTCAGTCTTGACAGGATCCTGTAACCAATCATGTTTTTAATACTAAATGACTGGGAAGAAAACTTACCAAAGGATTTTCTCCCTGTTGTTTCAATCCCCATTCAGACTGAAGTGGTGAATTTTTTCACCACAACTACGTTGAAATGTGTTAGTGGTAGATCACACATATTTATAAGCTATTTTACCCCTAAGGAGTAATGTCAAGGGATTCATAAAGTAATGACTATCATGCTTTTGTAATCTTGCTATCCACACGTGAACAGGAATCAAATTTGTTTTTGTGTTTGACATAGAGTAGACTAACCCAATAAAACTCTTTCGTAACTATAAGCTGTTAACACATCGATGGCTTGCACAACCTTGCCAACTACTCGTCAAAGTGAACAGGGGTTTACATTTCAATTTTACCAGGATTTGGTATTATCTCACACGTTGTATGTTAAGAAAGAGGAAAAATCGAATCATTTGGAACATTAGGTACAATTTACGCCATATTATCAATTAGATTAATAAGATTTACTGTATGAGCACTGATGAATTAAAAGTTATGTGTAGTAAGAAGATTCACTCACTTACTCTGTAAAGTGATAGGAACGGAAAGATAGCATGTTATTCGCTGCACTTTTACATATATCAAAAATAACTAAAGCGTAGAAGCAAACTCATTTCATACGTTTCAGTCTCCAGTGTTTATTGTTCAAGACGTACTGGGTAACAATATTAGCAGGAGAATTGGTGATTTATTTTCATTTGATTTTCTGGACTTTTTTCTTCAGAAATGTGATGAGTGACGAGTTTTAAGTAACATACACAATATATTTACCTAAACGGCACGCTAAATTTTGTTTCTTTTGCCAAAACAAACAGAAATTGAGCACAGAGATGACTGCCAAAAGGAACACATGAATCCACTGCTGCCGCAGAAGAAGCATCCTAGCAGTGCTGGAAATACGTAATCAGATTATCGCTCAAACGTTAGGGGTGTGAATAATAACGACTGCATAGCCGTGTTCTTGCGATTTTAATGGAACAATTTGTAAAAAAAAAAAAAAATATTTATACCCTCACTATGTAGCCTGATAATAAACTGTCTTCCCTTTACCTATCATTATTTAGTTTTATTTTCAATTTCGGTTTTGGTTCAGCAAAAGAAACATAATTTAAATTGACATATACACTGAAGAGCCAGAAAAACTGGTACATCTTCCTAACATAGAGTAGGCCCTCCGCGAGCACGCGCAAGTGTCACAGCACAACGTGGCATTAACTTGACCAATGTCTGAAGTAGTGCTGGAGGGAACTGACACCATGAATCCTGCAGGGCTGTCCATAAATCAGGGGGCGGAGATCTCTTCTGAACAGCACGTTGCAAGGCATCCCAGATAAGCTCAATAATATTGTTGTCTGGGGAGTTTGGTGGCCAGCGGAAGTGTTTAAACTCAGGACATATTCCTAGCCACTCTGTAGCAATTTTTGACGTGTGGGGTGTCGTATTGTCCTGCTGGAATTGCCCAAGTCCGTCGTAATGCACAATATACATGAATGGATGCAGGTGATCAGACAGAACGCTTACCTATGTGTCACCTGTCAGAGTCATATGTAGACGCATCAGGTGTCCCATATCACTCTAACCGCACACGCCCCACAAAGGTACATTGCCTCCACCGCTTGAACAGTCCCCTGCTGTAAAGCAGGGTCCTTGGATTCATGACATTGCCTCCATACCCGTATACGTCCATCCGCTGGATACAATTTGAAACGAGAGTCGTCCGACAAGGCAACATGTTTCCAGTCACCAACAGTCCAATGTCAGTGTTGACAGGCCCAGGCGAGGCGTAAAGCATTGTGGCGTGCAGTCGTCAAAGGAACACGATTGGGCCTTCGGCTCCGAAAGCCCATATCAAAGATGTTTCGTTGAATGGTTCGCACGCTGACACTTGTTGATGGTCCAGCATTGAAATCTGCAGAACGGTTACACTTTTGTAACGTTGAACGATTCTATTCACTCGTTGTTGCTCCCGTTCTTGCAGGATCTTTTTTCGACCGCAGCAATGTCGGAGATGTGATGTTTTGCCGGATTCTTGTGACAGCCAGAGCGAGAGCACCAGCAGCAGCGAGTACTGTTTGTATAAAGCGTTTATTTTGCATTTTGTTTACGACCTTCCACTAAGGAAGGGATTCTATTTGTGTTTATCTGCTTTGCATAGTAACTAACAGTTCTTGATAAAACTTTACGTAGTTTTCGTGTTAGATTTCTTAGTGTTTTCTTGATCGTTTAGAACAGAAAGCGCCCTAAAACCGTCTTTTGTTTGTTTCGCGGCCGTTAGCCACTAGTCACTTGAATCAGCAGTTGTCTTGTGACAGCCAGAGCGAGAGCACCAGCAGCAGCGAGTACTGTTTGTATAAAGCGTTTTTGTACTTATTTGCTGCGCTTAGCTTTTAAATAGTTTTTCTGGGAAAACCTAGCGTAGTTTTCGCGTCTCGTATTTCAGTGAGTGTTTCTTGATTATCAGAGTAGCTCATCAGAAGATTGTCTTGGGAATTTGTCACCGTATAGAGTAGGGTAAACATAGTCATGTGTAGGGACTGTGGTTGTTGTGAGCGGACGCAATGAGAATTTTCCACTATTCGGGGGCAGGTGGAGGCTTTGTCTGTTAGGCTCATCGAGCTCGAGGCGCAGGCGTCGGCTCGTAGTGGCGTTGGGGCAACTGTGGTGAGACCTATGCCTACTTCGGTGGCCTTGGAATCACATGGAACCCCTGATGTCGCTGCGTCTTCCGGCAGTGAGCATCTTACCGGTCAGCCATCACTCCAGGGTGAATGGCGGACAGTGGTGGGCTCGCGCGTGACTGGCCGAAAGGCAAAGGTGGGATCTGGCCGCGTGGCAGCTGCCTTACCCCTTTCCAACAGGTACGGGGTGCTTCCTAGTGGTGATGACATCGTTTCCGAGCCACCACAGGATGCCTCGCCTGTTGGGCCAGTGGTCGATTCTCCGGCAAGGTCCCGACAGTCACAGAGGGCGGGCCTATTAGTTATAGGGAGCTCCAACGTTAGGCGGGTTATGGAGCCCCTTAGGAAAATAGCGGGTAGGTCGGGGAAGAATGCCAGTGTGCACTCGGTGTGCTTGCCGGGGGGTCTCGTCCGTAATGTGGAGGAGGCCCTTCCGGCAGCTATTGAACGCACTGGGTGTGACCGGCTGCAGATAGTAGCACATGTCGGAACGAATGACGCCTGCCGCTTGGGTTCTGAGGCCATCCTTGGTTCCTTCCGGCGGCTGGCTGATTTGGTGAAGACAACCAGTATCGCACGCGGAGTGCAAGCTGAGTTTAATATCTGCAGCATAGTGCCCAGAGTCGATCGCGGTCCTCTGGTTTGGAGCCGTGTGGAGGGTCTAAACCAGAGGCTCAGACGACTCTGCGACTATAATGGTTGCAAATTCATCGACCTCCGTTATTGGGTGGAGAACTGTAGGGCCCCCCTAGACAGGTCAGGCGTGCACTACACACCGGAAGCAGCTACTAGGGTAGCAGAGTACGTGTGGCGTGCACACG
This sequence comes from Schistocerca serialis cubense, assembly GCF_023864345.2. Classification (NCBI taxonomy): domain Eukaryota; kingdom Metazoa; phylum Arthropoda; class Insecta; order Orthoptera; family Acrididae; genus Schistocerca; species Schistocerca serialis. Next base: position 732,554,776 of record NC_064642.1, read on the forward strand.
GGGGTTTTTTAGGTTAGAGGGACCCCCCCTTGGGCGAAACGATAAAATACCTGACGGCTTACCAGAGAGGACATTATCATCGTTGATAAAGAACGTCCGTCCTCAGAGACCAAAAACAGGAAAAGTTAACGTAATATTGGTAAACTGCAGGAGTATCCAGGGCAAGGTTCCTGAATTAGAATCTCTTATTGAAGGAAATAGTGCACATATAGTATTAGGAACGGAAAGTTGGTTAAAACCGGAAGTGAACAGTAACGAAATCCTAGACACAGAATGGAATATATACCGCAAGGATAGGATAAACGCCAATGGTGGAGGAGTATTTATAGCAGTAAAGAATTCAATGATATCCAGTGAAGTTATTAGCCAATGCGAATGTGAAATAATCTGGGTTAAGTTAAGTATCAAAGGTGGGTCAGATATGACAGTCGGATGCTTCTATAGATCACCTGCATCAGCAACCGTAGTAGTTGAGCGCCTCAGAGAGAACCTGCAGAACGTCGTGAAGAAGTTTCGTGATCATACTATTGTAATAGGGGGAGACTTCAATCTACCAGGTATAGAATGGGATAGTCACACAATCAGAACTGGAGCCAGGGACAGAGACTCTTGTGACATTATCCTGACTGCCTTGTCCGAGAATTACTTCGAGCAGATAGTTAGAGAACCAACTCGTGAAGCTAACGTTTTAGACCTCATAGCAACAAATAGACCGGAACTTTTCGACTCCGTGAATGTAGAAGAGGGTATCAGTGATCATAAGTCAGTGGTTGCATCAATGACTACAAGTGTAATAAGAAATGCCAAGAAAGGAAGGAAAATATATTTGCTTAACAAGAGTGATAGGGCACAAATCGCAGAATATCTGAGTGACCACCATCAAACGTTCATTTCTGAGGAAGAGGATGTGGAACAAAAATGGAAATAATTCAGAAACATCGTCCAGTACGCCTTAGATAAGTTCGTACCGACTAAGGTCCAAAGAGAGGGGAAAGATCCACCGTGGTATAACAATCATGTACGAAAGGTACTACGGAAACAAAGAAAGCTTCATCATAGGTTTAAGAGTAGTCGAATCATAGCTGATAAGGAAAAGCTGAACGAAGCGAAAAAGATCGTAAAGAGAGCAATGAGAGAAGCATTCAACGAATTCGAACATAAAACATTGGAAAACAATCTAAACAAGAACCCTAAAAAGTTTTGGTCATATGTAAAATCGGTAAGCGGATCTAAATCCCCTATTCAGTCACTCGTTGACCACGATGGCACCGAAACAGAGGACGACCGAAGAAAGGCAGAAATACTGAATTCAGTGTTCCGAAACTGTTTCACTGCGGAAAATCGTAACACGGTCCCTGACTTCAGCCGTCGCACGGACGCCAAAATGGGAAATATTGAAATAAACGATATCGGAATTGAAAAACAACTGCTATCACTTAGTAGCGGAAAAGCATCCGGACCAGACGAGATACCCTTAAGATTCTACAGTGATTATGCTGAAGAACTTGCCCCCTTTCTATCAGCAATTTATCGTAGATCGCTGGAAGAACGTAAAGTACCTAGCGACTGGAAGAAAGCGCAGGTCGTTCCCATTTTCAAGAAGGGTCATAAATCAGATGCGAATAATTATAGGCCTATATCGCTTACGTCAATCTGTTGTAGAATAATGGAACATGTTTTGTGTTCTCGTATTATGACGTTCTTAGATAATACAAATCTCCTTCATCATAACCAACATGGATTCCGCAAACAGAGATCATGTGAAACTCAGCTCGCCCTATTTGCCCAAGAAATTTACAGTGCCGTAGATACTGGGGAGCAGATTGATGCCGTATTCCTGGACTTCAGTAAGGCATTTGATACGGTTCCGCACTTACGTTTAGTGAAAAAAATACGAGCTTACGGAATATCGGACCAGGTTTGTGATTGGATTCAGGATTTCCTAGAAGAAAGAACACAACATGTCATTCTTAACGGTTCAAAATCTGCAGATGTAGAGGTAATTTCGGGAGTACCGCAGGGAAGCGTGATAGGACCTTTATTGTTTACAATACACATAAATGACTTAGTTGACAACATCGGTAGCTCCGTGAGGCTATTTGCAGATGACACGGTTGTCTACAAGAAAGTAGCAACATCAGAAGACTCGTACGCACTCCAGGAGGACCTGCAGAGGATTAATGCATGGTGCGACAGCTGGCAGCTTTCCCTAAACGTAGATAAATGTAATATAATGCGCATACATAGGGGCAGAAATCCATTCCAGTACGATTATGCCATAGGTGGTAAATCATTGGAAGCGGTAACGACCGTAAAATACTTAGGAGTTACTATCCGGAGCGATCTGAAGTGGAATGATCACATAAAACAAATAGTGGGAAAAGCAGGCGCCAGGTTGAGATTCATAGGAAGAATTCTAAGAAAATGTGACTCATCGACGAAAGAAGTAGCTTACAAAACGCTTGTTCGTCCGATTCTTGAGTATTGCTCATCAGTATGGGACCCTTACCAGGTTGGATTAATAGAAGAGATAGACATGATCCAGCGAAAAGCAGCGCGATTCGTCATGGGGACATTTAGTCAGCGCGAGAGCGTTACGGAGATGCTGAACAAGCTCCAGTGGCGGACACTTCAAGAAAGGCGTTACGCAATATGGAGAGGTTTATTATCGAAATTACGAGAGAGCACATTCCGGGAAGAGATGGGCAACATATTACTACCGCCCACATATATCTCGCGTAATGATCACAACGAAAAGATCCGAGAAATTAGAGCAAATACGGAGACTTACAAGCAGTCGTTCTTCCCACGCACAATTCGTGAATGGAACAGGGAAGGGGGGATCAGATAGTGGTACAATAAGTACCCTCCGCCACACACCGCAAGGTGGCTCGCGGAGTATAGATGTAGATGTAGATTCCTGATTTTCACGGTACACTCGGAAATGGTCGTACGGGAAAATCTCCCCTTCATTGCTACCTCGGGGAAGTTGTATCTCAACGCTCGAGCGCCAACTATAACACCACTTCAGGCTCACTTAAGTCTTGGTAACCTGCCATTGTAGCAGCAGTGACCGAATTAACAACTGCGCCAGACACTTGTTGTCTTACATAGGGGTTGCCGACACGAGCGCCGTCTTCTACCTGTTTACAGATAGTATACGCATGCCTGTGCCAGTTTCTTTGTCGCTTCAGTGTAGATAAATGTACCATATACGTTACTCAAAACTCGTCACTGATGATACTTCTGAATTAAAATGTTTAACAATTGACAATTGCAACTGAATATTACCAAAGATTTTATACCAACCCTTCAGTTATCTTCGACGTAGGGAAAAGTACAGAAAATATTTTACAATTTTTCCTTTCCTATTCATGCACAGAAAAAGCGAGGGAATCCTCTTACTACAGATATCTTTCAGTTCGTCAATGATACTTACTTCGACGAATAGCTGGCGAGGTTCTACAAGTCGTCAATGTGTTCACAGCTTCATAGTTACGATAGAGTTTTATTGGGACCATTCAATAATGGTGCAAAAATGCAGCACTGTTCCCTTAGAAAAATTTAATTTCATACCTGTTCAGACGTCGCTGTCAAGGTTACGAAAACATGTTAGTCATTACTGTATAAACCGCTTGAGGCTACTCGTTAAGGTTAAAGTAACTTATAAATATATATAATCTATCTTTACTACATTAAATAATGGTATAAAGAAGTTCACCACTTCACTCTGAACTGGGATTGGAATAAAAATATGGTATAGGATTTGCTACGAACTATTTTCATATTTCACAGATGAAGGACAGGGAGATAATCCTTCGGTAAGTTTCCTTTCTAGTCGTTTCACTATTAAAAATACGATTGGTTACAGGATTCCGCAAAGCCTGCAACAGAATTGGCGATCAATTTTTGTCTGAAATAATTATCATTCTCATTTGCAGGAGCATCAGCAGTTTATAGTAACGACTATACTTCTGATGCCTGAAAAAACTCCAAACCACCAAGCTCGCTAGTAAATTATTTATTCAGAGTGTGGTACCTCCGCTGGGGACCACCTTCACTGAATCATTCCACCAGCAGCCTAGCAGAAAGCCTGCAGGACCCCATGTGGTGAGCACTTGAGACCCAGACACTGGAGTCTTTCTGCAGTCACAGAGGCGATAGCCTGGACGATACTGTCATCTCGCTAAAGCTTGGTTGGTTCATTGAATGGTGAAAGGGACCAAACTACTAGGTCGCAAGCCGCCCTTTCCTCAATCAGACGGGTCTACATGACTGTAGATCGGAGACAGCCTGCCACACAAAACACAGAGGAAGAAAAGCCCATGGCCTACTGAATGTCAACGAAGACTCGATAAGGGACGAAATAGAAGAAAGGGGAGATATAGGTTCAAATGGCTCTGAGCACTATGGGACTCAACTGCTGAGGTAATAAGTCCCCTAGAACTTAGAACTACTTAAACCTAACCAACCTAAGGATATCACACACATCCATGCCCGAGGCAGGATTCGAACCTGCGACCGTAGCGGTCGCGCGGTTCCGGACTGTAGCGCCTAGAACCGCTTGGCCACTGTGGCCGGCGGGGAGATATAGGAAAAAAGGCATTGGAGATGCCGTGTTTATGAAGCTGCCTGAAGTCTCTAAAAGCAGAATGCAACGATGGAACATATAACCCCAATCCCTCCCCACTTACCAGAGGTACCCCATACAGAAACTGTCTAGGAAAGACTGTCAGCACAGATAGGGCAACAGAAGTACAGAAATAAGTTGAACAAGTCAAACAGACCATGTGAGAGGGTGAGAGGAAGAGAAGAAGAACAATTAGGGTGAGGGCCGGGGTGGACCAAAAAGTCCAGACCCCTCAGCACAGTTTATGCAGAGGAGGCAACAATGTGTTCAGCCATTTGCTGAATGGGCTGATAAGATTAAGTGGCCTCCCCTTAGAGATAGTGGTAAAAGCAGCCTTCACGAATAAAATTCAACACTAAGTCAGCAGATGAGGCATCATCTCCTAATATCTGTGGTAGCGAGTCAACGAGATTAAGTGTCCTCTACAGTGTTGCTAGGTTGGGACAATCTAGCAAAATGTGGACGAACATCCCTGGTATCCACAAGGGCGGGGTTCACGTTAGTGGAAACCAAGTCTCCTGGAGGATAGTCCAGAAACCTGGGTAAGTGTTTAAAAGATGTTGTAGTTCAGACAGGTGGTGGAAGAACCACTACAGTTCTAAGGAAAATAATGTTGTCGATATATTGTGAGGCCATGCAGGAATCAAGTTTCGCAAAAAGGTCATAAAATCACCTGCTGCCACTAGTAGAGGGGTGATAGCATAAAAATACATGGGTTTTAGTTTCCATTGTTTGGTATAAACCAGGATCTCAGGGGTCACCAGAATCTCTGCCACAGACAAAGGAGTGGAACTGGTGGTATCTGGTGGTGTGGGGGCCACTGTAATGTCCTCCTTCTTGGAAGATGTCTTCTTGTCTTTCCCCTCATTAGAGAATTTCGATGGTGGCAAAGGCTTCTCTGAATCATTTTCAGTTAAATATGATGGACATTAAGTCCTTGGCTCCTTCAGCCACTGGCTAGCGTCCAATTGTAGACCATTGGGAATCTTGAGATGAAGTGTCCTGAGGGACCCATTCCTGGCAAGAGAAGCCAGAAGAAGATATCTCCAGCTGGGAGGTGAGGATCAATGTCCCCCCCCCCCCCGAGCATCAAGGCGGGGGGAGGGGAGAAGTCATGCTTAAGTAGCCCTGACTGTTCATCAGTTCACTGTAGGAAATGGAATTGGCAGGAGTATGGTAACTAAAGGGGGCGAGGTAGTTATAGCCATAGCATTTGACATTGTTATATATGCTGGGCGTAATCTCTCGTACATCTTCTTGGCCGCTTGGTAAGTGAGACCATCCAGAGTCTCGTATTCTTGTTTCTTCTTCTCTCTCTGAAAAGCAGTGCAATCTGGTGAGCAGGGAGAATGGCGCTGTCCATAGTGAACACAGATGGGGGGGGGGGGGGGGGGGGGAGGTGGGGCAGTCCAAGGAGCATCTGTGTGCAGTGCTCGTCCAGAGTCTCTGCAGATGGGATAGGCATTGCAACATTAGTATACATGACCAAATTTCAAACACTTGAAGCATCGCATAGTGGGTGGAAGATATAGTTTCACATCACATCGGAATACGACCACTTTGACCTTTTCAGGTCATGAATCGCCCTCAAAGGGCCCCTATGCACATGATGGACACAGTGTAAACTCTGTTGACCTACTATAGATCCCCATGTCCAGATTTAATCCCAGTTCTGTTTCACAAAGAGTACTCCACAGCATTGGCCCCTTACCCAGCTTGCATTTATAGTGGGTCTTTTGCCCAGTACAAAGTCCCAAGCGGCTGGAATGAAGTGCAGGTCACTCTAGTGTATAAGAAAGGTAAAAGAACGGCTTCGCAAAATTACAGACCAGTGCCCTTAACTTCTGTTTGCTACAGGATCCTTGAGCACATTTACACAAAATTCAATAATATATCAATGATTAACCTACAGAATTCACCACTGGCAAGTTACAAACTTGTCATGATGTCTATGACGTCGTTCTGCACGAGGCTATTTTGAAAGTCTATATCTTACATTTTGTATTGAAGTAGTATTGGTGATCTACACGTGTTTTTGTAGCATACAGGAAGTGGGTTAGAATGTTCTGTACCACAAAAGACCTGCATTTCTGAAGCACAGTCACGTATGGCAGCAGTAATTTGCACCATGAAAGTAGGTAGAAGAGTGTCCTTGTCAGGAACAACCTAACTTTCTATATCTCGCTGCAGTAATGTCGTTTTTGTGGGAAGTTATGTGGAAGCAGACTCAGTGAGACTAAACACAGCTCTCGGCTAACAACTCGACACATCCACAAACAGTAAAATGTCGTAGTATTTGTTTGAAGCATCCTGTAGATCGATTGATAACTCCAAAGCCATCTTTTAGCATTGAAGACTTCCTTATAAAAGTCAATCGCCGCTTTTATCAGTGAAATATACCCACATCTGACAGAATATTTCAGTGTATAATAAATAGACATATTTCTTCTGCCTGACAAGTCTCAATCATTTATGGTGAATGGTTAGTCAGTTACAATTTGTTCCATTTTGAACAAACAACTACCTATATTAAGACAGGTGTAATAAGATTTTACATCCCTGAATAAAATGCAGATGTAGTTTAATGGTAAAAACAGATTTCTATGTTTATAAAAAAAATTGCATCATGGATTTACAGTAAGGGATTACAGAAACATCAGACAGGTAAATCGTGCGAGAGTGTGTACAGTAATAGGCAAGATAATAGACAATTATAATAACTGTACAGAATGACCCTACACGTGATTCTCAATCTACTCAGATAAATATGTTTATGTGGACAACTGTGAAATACATATCAGTATAGAGAATAAAGTAGAAAGAGATACATCAGGTTAGTTATTACACAAAGAAGTAAACACATAAGGTTGATGGTCACACACAGAGATGAAGAGAACACAAATATATAATTAGGAAAACATGGATTAGGTGGTATCAAAGATTCACATCAAAGAATATTTAATGCAGTCAGTCAAATATCAGTCTATTGTTATACCTAATATGGGCAGTAATTAGCATGCTATCTAGTTATATTTTATACTTTAGTTTGTGCACCTTTTAATTCTTTTGCTAATACTTTCGTCAGACTTTCAATAAATACCACTGTTCACAGTGCTCATGGTTTCTTTCTGCCATATGTTTCATATATTCTCATAAGTTCATATTATTTAGGTCCATTGCCCTACCTAACCATTTGACATCTTTGCTCCACCTACCCATTTCTCATCTTTGCCCTACCTAGTCATTTCTCATCGTTGCCCTTCCTAGCCATTTGTCATATTCATCTTTGTAACGATGTCTTTGCCCTTTCACATTCATCTTTATTTCCTCCTTACACATATTTCATAATTTCTTGGGCATGTTAAATGACTTACGGGAGCTCCCTACATTACTATACTTAATATAATTAGTATATTAATGGCGCCACATCCTAAGGTAACAATTTACACACAGAATATGCATTATGAAGAAATTCAATAAATGACATAAGTGTAAAAGGCAAATACAACCTAAAAATTCCTTAAGTTAAAGCAACACATGGTATTATGTTACATCATACTAAATACAAGAAGATAGTTACTCTGGAATGTCACACTTGTTAGCAGAAAAATAGATATAAAAGAAGCTTATCCTAATCCATGGCAAAAAGAGTAAAGCTGGAAAGTAAAATAAAAAACAGAAATATACTATCCCACATTCCATGTCACAGTTCGCTAGTTATGAATTTTATCTTCACATACAAAATTGAAAATTCCCCCAAAACCTAGACTGTTATTACTTCGTTTCAGATACGTGTAAAGTTTATCTGTAAGACTAAGAAATGGCAGATTAATTTTACAGAATTCAGTAGAAGTTAAATTTTCGCATGCCCATAGCTCAATGTAAATCAGAAAAAACTGTCATTCATCAGTATAGATAATAAAATAGACACTAAGACAAAGAAAAATATAAAAAAATCTGTGAGGTACTTCATAGTGAAGAGTGCGTCACTGTACAGAGTAGCAATCAATGCTGAGCCACATCTTTACAAAACATTTTCTGTGCACAATGGAGACAAAAATGTACACTTCTCGAATTATTGCAAAGTGTAACTGTTAAGTGATGTGTTGCTCCAGTGAAAAAAATTACAGCATATGTTTAGTGAAAAGATGAAAAATTTGCATCAGATAATCACAAACTCCACATCAAAGTAATAACTGTGATGCCTTAAGTCACGTTGCCTTCATTAACTATTGTCGTACAGCCACATCTTTCCGAAAACTTACCTCTTATAAAGACGAAATACATCCACATGACATAACAATTGACTATAACAAGACATAGAGTGTCTATGTCCTAACCATTACTCTTTCACTCTTTCTCTTCATTAATCATCATAATATTTGCCTCATTCTGTTAAAGAACACATCATAATATCACAATTGTCATCTCATGTACCTCACCAGTATAAATCTCATTATCCTATTACAACATTAATCATATGCGCTGCCTTCGTCTCAATATACACTTCAAATAACAATTCCCTGCATTGTTTTCGTCCAATTATTTCCGCTTAAACAATATTTCATAGCTATTATCGTAAATGTTACAGTTCAGTAAACACAGGATCACTACTTCACAACAGATCCTTAAAAATTTCTTACATCAAAATACCCATCACTCTTCTTCCCACACAACACAATTACCATCCTAACAGCAGTATACCTCATCAAAAATGGCAGGAAGTGTTAAATGTCGCTGAATTATCATCACTGTGTGCAGCTAAAAACATTTTACCAGTGAGCAATTTATTGCTAGTAACATTTGTATCCTCTCAGAGATGGTTAAGAAAATACTGTCAATGTTTATTCGATTAGATATTATTTATTATTATTCGGATTCTGGATGAAATTTCGAAGTTAGTAGCAGTTTGTTTAGCGTATGCGTCATGACAGCAAATCTCTCGGTTTATTGTGCGATTAATGTCAAAAGTTCCCTGCCGTGCGACGGGAGTCGCTCTGACATGCTGTGCAGTGGCATTTTTTATCGCTAACTGTTGCTGTCCGAAATATTTTCGATATAGTTGACATGCACTTCTATCATCTGGGTCCAGCTTTAGTGTTATATAGGATTATTCTATATACGGTTCGATATGTGAAACATGATGCAGTCCTTTGCTCTTGCGTGCCAAATAATAGTGTCGTGTACAGTTGTCCGAATCGTGTTATTTGCCTCACACACAAGAAAAAATTTATGACTAAGATGCTTGCTTTTACAAGATAAAGGTAGGAAGATTTTTCTGTTTAGCAAAAGTGACAAGAAGCAAATTTCAGAGTACCTGATGGCTCAACACAAAAATTTAGTCTCAAGTGCAGATAGTGTTGTGGATCAGTGGGCAAAGTTCAAAACCATCGTACAATATGTGTTAGATGAGTATGTGCCAAGCGAGATCGTAAGAGATGGAAAAGAGCCACCGTGGTACAACAATCGAGTTACAAAACTCCTGCGGAAGCAAAGGGAACTTCACAGCAAACATAAACATAGCCAAAGCCTTGCAGACAAACAAAAATTACGCGAAGCGAAATGTAGTGTGAGGAGAGCTATGCGAGAGGCGTTCAATGAATTCGAATGTAAAGCTCTATGTACTGACTTGGCAGAAAATCCTAAGAAATTTTGGTCTTATGTCAAAGCGGTAGGTGGATCACAACAAAATGTCCAGACACTCTGTGACCAAAATGGAACTGAACCAGAAGATGACAGACTAAAGGCTGAAATACTAAATGTCTTTTTCCAAAGCTGTTTCACAGAGGAAGACTGCACTGTAGTTCCTTCTCTAGAGTGTCGCACAGATGACAAAATGGTAGATATTGTAATAGACGACAGAGGGACAGAGAAACAATTAAAATAGCTCAAAAGAGGAAAGGCCGCTGGAACTAATGGGATACCTGTTCGATTTTACACAGAGTACGCGTAGGAACTTGCCCCCCTTCTTGCAGCGGTGTACCGTAGGTCTCTAGAAGAGCGTAGCGTTCCAAAGGATTGGAAAGGGGCACAGGTCATCCCCGTTTTCGAGAAGGGACGTCGAACAGATGTGCAGAACAATAGACCTATATCTCTAACGTCTATCAGCTGCAGAATTTTGGAACACGTATTATGTTCGAGTATAATGACTTTTCTGGAAACTACAAATCTACTCTGTAGGAATCAGCATGGGTTTCGAAAAATCGATCGTGTGAAACCCAGCTCGCGCTATTCGTCCACGAGACTCAGAGGGCAATAGACACGGTTCCCAGGTAGATGCCGTGTTTCTTGACTTCCGCAAGGCGTTCGATACAGTTCCCCACGGTCGTTTGATGAACAAAGTAAGAGCATATGGACTATCAGACCAATTGTGTGATTGGATTGAAGAGTTCCTAGATAACAGAACGCAGCATGTCATTCTCAATGGAGAGAAGTCCTCCGAAGTAAATGCGATTTCAGGTGTGCCACAGGGGAGTGTCGTAGGACCGTTGCTATTCACAATATACATAAATGACCTTGCGGATGACATCGGAAGTTCACTGTGGCTTTTTCCGGACGATGCTGTGGTATATCGAGCGGTTGTAACAATGGAAAATTGTACTGAAATGCAGGAGGATCTGCAGCTAATTGACGCATGGTGCAGGAAATGGCAATTGAATCTCAATGTAGACAAGTGTAACGTGCTGCGAATACATAGAAAGAAAGATCCCTTATCATTTAGCTACAATGTAGTAGTTTAGCAACTGGAAGCAGTTAATTCCATAAATTACCTGGGAGTACGCATTAGGAGTGATTTAAATTGGAATGATCATATAAAGCTGATCGTCGGTAAAACAGATGCCAGACTGAGATTCATTGGAAGAATCCTAAGGAAATGCAATCCGAAAACAAAGGAAGTAGGTTACAGTACGCTTGTTCGCCCACTGCTTAAATACTGCTCAGCAGTGTGTGATCCGTACCAGATAGGGTTGACAGAAGAGATAGAGAAGATCCAACGGAGAGCTGCGCGCTATGTTACAGGATCAATTAATAATCACGAAATCGTTACGGAGATGACAGATAAACCCCAGTGGAAGACTCTGCGGGGGAGACGCTCAGTAGCTCGGTACGGGCTTTTGTTGAAGTTTCGAGAACATACCTTCACCGAGGAGTCAAGCAGTATATTGCTCCCTCCTACGTATATCTCGCGAAGAGACCACGAGGATAAAATCAGAGAGATTACAGCCCACACAGAGGCATACGGACAATCTTTCTTTCCACGAACAATACGAGACCGGAATAGAAGGGAGAACCGATAGAGGTACTCAAGGTACCCTCCGCCACACACCGTCAGGTGGCTTGCGGAGTATGGATGTAGATGTAGATGTAGAGATTTAAGTAGAATTTTCTGCCCAACCTGTAGCTTTTTCATTTTTACTTGCCCCTGCTGAGATTTCTTTCTTCTTTCTGCAGCCTTTTTAATGTTGTTTAGTACTATATCTACTTTTTGAAGCTGGAAATGGTACTAACTCCCTGACACAATCTGGTGGTTGCTTATTTTTGAGTTCAAGTGGCGGAGATAACGATGTAGAATCGTGTGATAAATCATTGAGAATATCTTGGAACGTGTGAATGTGTTTGTCCCAAGTCTGATGTTGACTATGACAATATATTCTGCACATATTCTTAGTTTCTCGCATAATCCGTGCTGAAGGATTGGACCGAGGTCAACACAGTGAAATAAACGCCGGTCTACTTTTGCGACGTCGTAAAGTCCATAACCAAATATTCGAACGATGTTGTGGAAATTGTGGAGCTGAGTTTAACAATATGACCAACTTCTCGTAAAAAATTATTGACAAATACTGAAACTTCCTGGCAGATTGGCAGATTAAATCTGTGTGCAGACCGAGACTCGAGCTCGGGACCTTTGCCTTTCGCGGGCAAGTGCTCTACCAACTAACAGTGGGGTCTCTTCACGGCACTGCCAGTGCGTCAAGGCCCAAACCCCTCCCACCCCTTTTTTCATGTCCCCTGTTTTGTCATAGCACTAAGTGTGCAGAAATCTTAACACAAAACTCCCATTCTTCGATGTAAGAAAGACAAAGAAACTTCTTCTCTGAGTAGAAACTGAACACTGATAAAACTTGACAATTCTTCTTTAATCACACAAATACTTTGGAAGTAGAACACGAGTAATTCTGAACAAAATGTTTTGAAAAAAAAAGAAGCTCTTCGCGTAACATAGAAGTTTCGGAAGCAAGGTAATATTAAATAATAATAAGAATACAAGAGACTCTTAATTTTCTTCTGTTCGTTCTCGTTCAAGGTCTTGTAGTGGTTCCACATATTTAACCTACACCCATTCCTTCAAAAATGATCTTCAGCATGTTGCCGTAGTGCTTCTTCTGGTTGCGATACGTGCTGATTTTGGCATATTCACACTTCATGTAAACGCGGAATTCTAGCTCGTTGTCCGACCCAAGTTTGTTGATGACATAACTGACATATTTTCCCAGTAACCAGCTAATGTCGTTGGTTTTTAATTTCGGAAAGTATGTCATGTCTGGTCTCAGGAGGAGCGATGGCGTTATATATTCTGTCGAGGATCTGGTGAGAAAGGCGATTTGTTGCCTGATCCAATTCCAGTTATTCACATTGCCGCCACAGGTGTATCTGTGGATGAGTGTATCCACCAGATTACATTTTCAACAAAGGTGTGTCTGGTTTAAACCGATCCCATATAGTCTCTCGTTGGTGCTGATGACATTGTTAACTGTTTTGTACCATGCGGAAATAGCGTCTGTAGATAGCCCGGCATAATTGATGTTCCACCATACAGCTTCCAGTCACAATTAGGGAATTTCTTCCCAATTTTGTTTCTGCCCTCATTTAACTTCCTTTCAAGTATGATGTCGCGCGCTGTGATACATGTGTTGCTTCTGATTTCGTCACAAAGATAACTTACTTCGAGGAAAAAGTTCCTCACATACTGCAGATGGGCATTAATCCTTCGCACATCAGTCGGTGCTTGCAGGCTATGGAGTGTCACAGCGTCAAAGAGCTTTGCGGTTATACATTCTGGAAGTACTCTGAGTATATGGAAAGTCCGTTTGAGGAACAGAGCAGACGCCTTATTTCGAGTATCCACCAAACCGAGGCCCCCGTTTCTGACATCCAGTATAACGGTAGTCGCACCAACCCTGAATATGTCTCCTCGCCAAAAATAATTGGTAACAGTGGACATGATCCCTTTCGCTACTAGTTTGGGGCTTGTAAATACGTGCGCAGTGAAATAGGCTTTAGACAAAATGCAGTTGTTGAATCTGACTTTTTGCACCTGGTCCATAGTTCGATGGATGTTGTTGTGGATTGGCAGGAGAGCCAACACCGTGTTATTAGAGGAATCCGAAAGGCACGCGTTTTAGCTCACGCAGGCTGGCGTGATGTCTGGAACAGGACAAGGAAATTAGAATTTAGAAAAACGGACGTAGCTGGTGGAATACTTAACTTTAATCCATTAATGATGAGCGTCGCTCTTGACTGTACATTATTCACGATATCAATAGTAACTGAAGATGACACCTTGCTAGGTCGTAGCAAATGACGTATCTGAAGGCTATGCTAACTATCGTCTCGGCAAATGAGAGCGTATTTTGTCAGAGAACCATCGCTAGCAAAGTCGGTTGTACAACTGGGGCGAGTGCTAGGAAGTCTCTCTAGACCTGCCGTGTGACGGCGCTCGGTCTGCAGTCACCGATTGTGGCGACACGCGGGTCTGACGTATACTAACGGACCGATTTAAAGTGGTGTCTGGCGGTGACACCATAGATGTTCTCCATCACTGCACCATGAACTTTCCAGCTAGTTTCCGTCCAGTTAAATGCAGCCAACCTCATTGGACATGCCATTAAGGTTATTCCCAAAGTATTATGTTTGTTGTCTTGTTTTGCCCATGCCAGTCGGAGGTGATCTAGGCCCCGCAGATTCAATATTTTACTTTTGTTTTCATTTGTTGTCGCTCCCGACGCTAGACAATAATATTGGATTTCTCTTTCCAGTGTAACTGTCTCCATCTTATTCCTTATTACAACACCCACGTCATCAGCATAAGCTCGTATGACAGTTTCCTCACCACTCAATGTTATGCCTGTTAATTTTGCGTGGACAGTGCGGATAAAGGGCTCTAAAGATACGGAGAATAAAAACATACATAAGGGACTGCCCTGAGGGGCCCCTCGCTTTATCTGTATGGGTTTAGATGTTTGGCCATTGATTGCTATTTTCGCATTTGTACCTGCTGCAATTTTTCTTAGCATGTTGACAATCTGAGGGTGGAAAGCCATTTTTGACAGCATCGCAAAGAGGTATCTATGACTAACGCGGTCAAAAGCTTTGTTGAAATCTATGAAGATTAAAGCACATTTTATATTTGTCACTGAGGTAATTGCAATGACGTCTCTGTATGCAGATAGACTTTCGAATATCGTTCTCGTTGGAGAACAAGATTGCTGATGACTCAATATTTTGTTGGAAAAGGCAGAGAGTCTTTTGTTGATAATACGCGAAATTATTTTGTAGTCAGAATTTAGTAGCGAAGGAGGCCGAAAATTGTTTAAGTTGGTTTTGCCTTTACTCTTAGGAATCAGTACTGTTTTACTTTCCTTAAACTCTGCAGGGACCGCTTTTCTGTTCAGGACCTCATTCGCCATGGAAGTGATCTTGTCCCCAATTATAGACCCGTAGTGGGCATAAAACTCCACAGGGAGGCCATCAAGTCCAGGAGACTTTTTGAGAGGAGAGTTACGCACTGCCTCATGCACTTCATATTTAGTAATAGGTGACAGGATGTCAGCGTTTTCTTTTCTCGACAATTGTGGACCTAAAATAGTGAGAAAGTCCTCCAGAGCTGCATCGTCCACTGTAGTAAGGGCATTTAAGTTGTCATAGTACCTGTGGACTTCGTCCAGTATTTATTTCTGGCATGTGAGCCTTGTACCAGTATGCGTCTGGACTTCATCAATAAAAGTTTGACGTCTGTTTTTAGCATGCCGCACCAAGTGATACAGAGAAGCTGTTTCATCTGCTAATACTGATGTGGCTTTCGATTTAATTTTTAGGCCCTCCACCTGTTGCCGTTTAATGAGTAGCTTGGCTTTTATTTTTTTGATTTCATTCAGACGAATTACATCATCATGTGCCTGTTCATATAACTCTCTTAAAACTTTATAATAAAAATCCATTGTATTCCTCAACTCCCTGTGCCTCGCTACGCTATACTACATGACAACTTTCCGCAGCCTTGGTTTACCCCTCCTAGTTCACCAGCCAATGACTGTTGGATGCTTGTCTGCTGTGCGGAGGCACACAGTCCACGCTATTCTTATTTCCTGTTCCAGTTCTTCGCCAGTTAAAACAGAGATATTCAAAATCCATTGGCATCTGAATCGACGGGTTGGCTGTACACTTAAATTAAAGCAAGTTAAAAGTGTACTGTGATCGCTAAAATACACGGGAACAGTTTCAATGTTCAATAAAAAATTTCCAAATTTGGTGACACGTAAATTCTATCTAGTCTGCTGCGGGAGTGGCTGGTTATATATGTGAACTCGACTGAAGTTCCCACACATCCTTAAGTTATAGATCATTTACTAACTTTTTTAACTGTGGCGAGTAGTTGAAATTGGGTTGTTGATATTTCTGGTTTAAGACACAGTTAAAATCTCCACCTAGTATAAGAGAACACGGAAAACCTCAATAAATAAATTAGTTCACCTTGAAAAATCTTCGCACGATCCAATTTATGGGAATTTCCTGATGGGGCGTAAAGGTTAAGCACGGTCACATCGAAAATTTTTATGCCTACGACCCTTCCTGATTCTAGTCGTTCGATTTCAGTCACCGGAATGCCTTCCCTTATAAGAATGGCTGTACGGATATTGGCTTCCGTAGAAACATTAACAATTTCTAAAAAGCCTCGGATCCGAAATTCCGTTATCGCAACTTCTTGTAGCAACGCGATATCTGTCCCAGACTCGTACAAGAATTCTCTTAGTGCTGCCAATTTCAAGGGTGACTGTCTTTTATTAATGTTAATAGTAGTAATGCTATAAACTTGCATCACAGACATACCAGAAGAAGCTATTTGGGATGAGGAGCGGTATGATTATAGCAGCAACGTGCTTCTCTACAAGCCACGATCTTAACAAGCTGTGTGCCCATTACATGTACTAAATTCCTAGAAAAGTTTTTAGTGTTTTTAAACAAAGTGCTTGAAAAGAAAATTATTCTGAAACCTTGACAATGCATTGCTATAAGTCACTGTGGTCTTTCTCTTTCTCCTCGTCAGTGATGGCCCTGATGACTTCATATTTAATATTCTTTTTCTTGATGTCTTTCTTCTCCGGTGTGGCTTTCGCTTGATGACGAGTGACAGCAAGACCCGGTTTCGGTCGCAGCCTCCGACGGTGGGCGTCTGGCGCAACGGCGGTGGCTTGCGAGTCGTCAATATTTGGCTCCGGCGTGTTGTCTGTTGTGTTGTCTTGCTGGCGAGGCGGTGATGCTTGTTTATTTCCTCCTTCGGCGCAGTGTTGCGCTTCGGAGTCAGCAGGTTGTTTACGTGGTACTTCCTCGTACTGTTCGCACTATATGGGCTGTGCACTTGAAGCGATTATTGCAGCTGTGACCTCAGGCTCAGGGTCACATTTCTGTGAAAGGTCACTACCAGCTGCGCCACTATCTGTTCGTGGCGGTATAATTCCTTGTGCGGAAGTGGGACCCACATCGACCTGCATTTCATCTCCTTTTTCCACTTCCAACAGATCTTCAGGACTTGCCTTCGGCTTCCTAGCAACGGGTGTTTCACAGGAAGAGTCCTCATCAACCTTTTTTTCAGTGTCCTCTAGAGGACGCTTTTTAGTGGGAATCTCGCTGTCACGGGACGGAATTTCAGCAGTTAATGCAGGTTTTAAAGACGGAAATTCATTAACATTAAGTGCAACATTTTTAGAGGTAGTAACAGGATCCACGACAGCCCCCGGCTCTGTTGTATTACTAGCTGGCAACAAATCGTTGAGTGTTAATTCCCGGCGTTGCGTAAGGTTATTTTTTAGCACAAAAACACGGCGGGGCCAGTCCTGACGGAGGTGACCAGACTCGTTACATACATGACATGTAGGGGTTTGCCCTGAGTAAATAACATGCGCCATATGCCCGTCAACAAAGATGTGGGAGGGAATGTTTGTCTTCACTTCCATCTCCACGGAGCGAATGCCGTTGAAGCACTGCAGCTTGAAATGCGAAGCCCACGTTTCGTTGACTACTTGCCTGACAACCCCATACTTTGAAAGGACATCTTTAATTTTCGAGTTGTCTACTTCCATGGCAATATTCAAAACCCTAACATTTTTAATTGCAGACTCGGAATTCCTGAGTTTTACAGTACTTTTAGTACCATCACGGTGCATAAATTCCGTTTCATAACCAAATTTTTCCAGTAAGCGGTCCACACTCACGGGATCGTTAAACTTTACTAAAGTTCATTATTCATCAGAATCTAGCTACATGGTATGAACAGATTCAGAATGAAGGTCAATTACCTACGGTAATCCAGTCATGTATTTCAAGTGCAGAAGTTTGTAATCGACGGGTGTACTTCTCGAAGGTGAAAATCACGGTGTTTTTTCTCACGGAGTTTGCCATGGTGTTCGGCAGCGAAGAAATATCGGACAACGCCGAAATCCCAACGGCACTACGTAGAAAGACGACACGAACGAAGACCAATAGCTCAATTTATAACACTTAATTCACGTGCAAAACGCCAATAAACAATCACGAAACACGAAAACACTGGCGTAAACACTGAACGTTCACGGAGCAAACTTGAGGAGCGTGCGACCGCGGCGACAGCTAAAGCCAGACTGTCGGACTGAGCCACCCAAGCACGACTGACGCCCCGTCCTCACAGCTGTACTTCTGCCAGTACCTCGTCTCCTACCTTCCAAGCTACTGACAAATATTGATTACTGTTTTTGCAGTAGCTTTTCGTAAAGGAGTGAATGAAACGAATTTTAAAATCAATTTAACAGCAACAACCAATTTACGAGAATACACTGAGTGATCTGACAAGAGGTCCTACCAGGTCTACTGCAGCCAACATTTTAGTTTAGAAGGAATTACAAGAAATAATGGTGCTCAATGTATAATGGTTGATGAACTTGGCTTTCTGACGCGGTTTTCATTTTGTGAAAACTTTCTGTTTCCTTTTCTGCATTTCATTAAAATAAAAGGGTGGTACGAAGTTTGTAAAGCATTTTCTCGGAGCAAAGTGAGATGTGTACACCAAACAAGCTTATTTACAAAATAAAAAAATTGTCCTATTGCAGTGTTTGTTTTTTTATGCCATTTACATTTTACATCTTTCCAGGTAGGATGCTGATCCTATTCATGCGCTATGTCTCGTAAATAGATAAACTTTTCAAAGGTTACCTTTCGTATATACAACAAACTGAAGTTTTCCTCCAAATTATTTCACAAGTGTTTATGATAACGCCGACAGGAACATGTGATAAAGTGTCCGCTACAACATTTTGAGTACCAGGAATGTGAACAACAGTTTCAAACGATTAAGGTTCAGTTCAGACGACATTAAAAACTGGAATGGTCGATGATAGTGTACACCTCTATATGTTTGGCACCTAAGAAGAACCGAAATTTAGAAGATTCCCAAATAATTGCCAATGCTTCCAACCCGGTTACAGAATAATTTCTTTCAGATTTAGACAAGACACGACTGGCAAAGGCTACACTTTTCTGCACAGTTATATCCATCTCTTCAAATTCTTGCAATAGACGAGAGCCAAGCACACGTTTGAAGAGTCCGTTGATAAGCAAAAGTCTGGTGATAAATCATGAAGAAGAAGTATTGGAGCATTACGAAGGGAATCTTTCAAACTCTGAAACTCTAATTGTGCTTGTTCATCCCAGTGCCATATGGTGTTTCTTCCAGTAAGTGAACATAACTTACGAGTCGCTAGAATTTTATTACTTAAAAACGCCGACAAAAATTTGCTGGATCAAGGAAACTTTGAATTTGACGTTTTGTGGTAGGAGGGGGAATTGCCCTATTTGCTTCAAATCTCTCGGGGTCTGGCTCAATACCTCCTGATGGAACTGTTCAAAAAATGGTTCAAATGGCTCTGAGCACTGTGGGACTTAACATTTATGGTCATCAGTCCCCTAGAACTTAGAATTACTTAAACCTAACTAACCTAAGGACAGCACACAACACCCAGTCATCACAAGGCAGAGAAAATCCCTGACTCCGCCAGGAATCGAACCCGGGAACCCGGGCGTGGGAAGCAAGAACGCTACCGCACGGCCACGAGCCGCGAACGAATGAAACTGTATGACCAAGAAACTTTACTCAGGTTTTTCCAAACTCTGATTTTCCGAAATTGACAATGATTCCCGATTCATCAAAAATACCCAATAAATTTCTAAAATAACGGTTCTGTTGTGATCATGATTTTTCTCCTATAATAATATCATCAACATAGGAATTTATGTGTCTTTTCAAGTAGTGAAGTAAAGTACTGTTCAGGCCTCGAAGAAAGGTTTATTGCGGCCGAAAGATAATTTACGACACAGGTAACACACACGATAACACAAGGAAGCATTATATTTTCTATAGTCTGGGTGTAACACCATTTACCAAAACCTAACACGGAGGTTTACAGATGATTAGCAGCAGTAGTAGTAGTAGTAGTAGTAGTAGCTTTATTCATCCATAGATCTCTTTTTACAAGGATATAGGACATGTCAAAGTATTTACAAATTTAGATCAATTGAAAACAAGCTAATTCATACACACGTGTATTTACAGACTTCTCGTTAGAGACAATCATTATATTTACTCCTGGTATACAATACTATTTTTACAAATAACATATTAAATAATGTAATGCCACATTGTTCACTCATATCTCACTATCAGTCATTGCACACACTATACACACATTGTTTCGTAACACTTCACTCACTACACACACACACACACATACACACATTCCCACGCCCGGGTTCCCGGGTTCGATTCCCGGCGGGGTCAGGGATTTTCTCTGTCTCGTGATGGCTGGGTGTTGTGTGCTGTCCTTAGGTTAGTTAGGTTTAAGTAATTCTAAGTTCTAGGGGACTGATGACCATAGATGTTAACTCCCATAGTGCTCAGAGCCATTTGAACCATTTGAACATACACACACACACACACACACACACACACATACTGGTGGTCTAAGATAAAATTTCCACAGCGCTTATCGATAGCGCGTACTGTGGTACCATCTTTGGAGCGGCCTCTAGTATTTCCGGGTCGTCGTGTTTTGTAAAAGTTGAGTTGGGACGGAGCAGCAGGCGACACACACACGCTGTCCGACGGAAGAATGTGTCGCGAGAGGGCACGACCACGTCAAGGACCGGATCCAACGAGTTTTAGTTGAGTGGGCCATGGTATTCGAGTAGTGTAAGTTTCACCTGTGTGTGTGTGTGTGTGTGTGTGTGTGTGTGTGTGTCGCCCGTCGATGCGTCCTCATGACAATAAGTTGTCAGTTGACGATTTATACTGGGACCTTTTCGGTGCCTGACTTGAGTGGGGACGACCGTTGGTTGGTCGTTCGGCCGGTCGTCGCTGCGGACGACATGCATTTGGTTTTCCGACCACTTCTGGATTTTCTGTGTTTGTGCCAACTCATAATTCGTCCGAGTCGTTTCACAGTGACTGGTTTTAGTATTGTTTGAGACATTGTGGAATTGTCTTCGTGGATCCGTGTTTATCATGTGTGGTTTTTAATGTCCAGTTATTTAAATGGTGCCTGCATTCTGGTGTCGGCAGTTCAGCTTCGGACGGAGCAGCGAGGAGATCCGCAGCGCTAGGGCACGTCGAGGCCGCTGACGGCGTGCAGGCACTGTCGGACCGAGGGAGGGGCTGTAGCCGACGACCGAGCCCAGGACGTTTGAAGCTGAGTGAACCGTGTCCAGTGCTGGAACCTCCACTGTCTGAGATCTCGCTGTTATTTGAGTGTTGCTGTTTCCAGGCTCGGTGAGGCCAACCACAACAAGTGGAGTCGGTCAGGTTGGCATTGGCAGAAGCTATTAGCCGACTTCCACTCCTTGATGTTAGTTTGGATTTAGTATTATTCTTACTAGTTTAGTGCAGCCAGCGTATTTTCTGCCTTGTGCCCGCTAACGCACCAGTTAGCTGCCCTGAAGGTAGTGTACGTTCTGGACAGTGTACCCTTCCTCATCGTGTTGCTGCTGTCCGAAACGGGTTGTAGTTCGACAGCCTCTTGAACTGTAATGTGCATTTGTTTTTGGGAGGTCTACCTTGGTTCTAGTGTTTACTTCGGCTTTGGGTGTGTTTCTGAAGACGTGGTGCTGTCCATCTCTTCCCTCTTGCCTAAACATATTCCATGGTTGTACCAGTAATCGGACGTTAGGCGGATTGGTTAGTCGGTCAGTCGGCGCTTAAGCTACCCCTCGTGTGAGTTGCCATCCCGTTATGTGAGTGCAACTCTTGGCTGCCTGTCTCACCGCTTACACAGCTGTAGTCACCTTCCTCAGGTCGATCCAGGGAGCACTGTCTGTGGATCACTCCGTCTTATTTGATGAAGTGGTTATAATTGTTTAAAATTTACCGTGATGTTATAACGTGTACTTGACTTCCTCACTTGTAATTGAGGCCTTCAGATATTAATTTTTGGCAAACTACTTGTGGCTTTGAGCTCACAAATAATTTTCAATTTTGTTATAATAAGGCCTTCAGCCATCATTATAGCAGTTTATTAAGATTGTTTAAAATGGTTTTAGTACTTTTTACTATGTACTTGCCGCCTTACTTGTAATTCAGACTTTCAGCCGTTGCGTATTCTGAAATTGCTTCTGGCCATCAGCCGTTGAATAATTTTGAACCTTCTTAATCAGGCCTTCAGCCGTTGATTGTGTGTAACAAACCTTGTGGCCTTCAGCCGACAATAACTTGCAATCCTTCTAATAAGGCTTTCAACCACTAGTGTAGTAAAATCTTAGATAAAATGATTGTTGAGAGTTTTTACTTTTAAAAGTAAAATGTATGTGTTTTCTGTGCAACCTACAGTAACTGATTAGGCCCCGTCCACACCTTTCCTGCTTGTCCTAAGTCCCACGTCCCACAGTTCCTGTTGAAATAATAGTTTTAATCTGCCTAGAATCTAATACAAGTGTAATCGAGCCATCTTTCTTCTTCACAATATGTGATCGGCTGTTATATGAATTGACTGAGGGTTCTATGATGCCCTGTTCCATCATGGACTGAATTTCTCCTTTCACTTTTCCTCTGCAGCAAGCTAGAATGACGTATGGTTTAATGCAAAACATATTGTGCTCTTTGACCCGGAATTTGTCGAAAACCCTTAATAGTTCCTGCACGATGTACAATGTAATATGTGAGCAGAATGTCAAGAAGATCCTTTCTGTCAATTTCTGTACATTATCTATCTTTTCCTGAATGAGACTCTGTTTATCGATTTCCTGATCCATTTCATCGTAAAATGAATGTGCACAACTTACGTCATTACGAAAGTAATCGAATGGAATTTGAGATGCATTATCTGTCAAAACACATACAAAATTTATTTCTTCCTCTTATTTCGAGATCCAGACTTGAAACGTTAATAAAACTTACTTACCTTTCACTTAAATTCCTACTTCGGCGTCATTGAAATTCAAAGCAGCTTTATACACGTATCAAAAAAGTTTTGCATAACCCCTGTTCCTAGAACTCCTGAATATAGACGTTGGCTGTGGATATTGTATCACAGACACGGTCCCTTTGGCTGTTCAGAGATGGCACTAAACCCACCCAAACATGTAAATAGCCATGCATGAGCTGCGCCTATTGGGCGGAAGGGGTCATATAGCTGATGAGTACCAGTTATTCCACCTGGAGAGAGGTACGCGGCTCGTGTTGTCTGTAGTTCAACCATGCCTAGACGGTCAATACCGCAGTTCGATGTTATTCGGACATGGGGGAGATACAGAGAGACAGGAATTGTTGATGACATTCCTCTGTCAGGCAGCTCCAGGGCTACTACTGCAGTGGATTACCGCTACCTTCGGATTATGAGTCGGACGAACCCTGACAGCAACGCCACCATGTTGACTAATAGTTTACGTGCAGCCACAGAACGTCGTGTTACGACTCAGACTGTGCGCAGTGGGCTGTATGGTGCACAACTTCACTCCCGACGTCCATGGCGAGGTCCATCTTTGTAACCACGACACCATGCAACGCGGTACAGATGGGCCCAACAATAAGTCGAATGGATCGGTCAGGATACGCATGATGTTCTCTTCACTGAAGAGTGTCGCATGTGCCTTCAACCAGATAATCGTTGGAGACCTGTTTGGAGGCAACACTGTCAGGCTGAACGCCTTCGATCCACTGTCCAGCGAGTGCAGCAAGGTGGAAGCTCCCTGCTGTTTTGGGATGACAATATGTGGGGCCAACGTACGCCGCTGTTGGTCATTGAACGCGCCGTAACGGCTGTACGACACGTGAGTGCCTCCTCGGCTGATAGTGCAACCACATCATCAGCATATTGGCGAGGCATTCGTCTTCATGGACGACAATTCGCGCCCCCATCGTGCACATCTTGTGAATGACTTCCTTCACGATAACGACATCGATCGACTAGAGTGGCCAGCATGTTCTCCAGACGTGAACCCTATCTAATATGCCTGGGATAGATTGAAAAGGACTGTTTATGGACGATATGACCCACCAACCACTTTGAGGGATCCACGCCGAATCTCCGGTAAGGAGTGGGACGATCTGGACCAACAGCACCCTGATGAACTTGTGGATAGTATGCCACGACAATTACAGGCATGCATGAATGCTAGAGGATGCGGGCTTTCAGACATTAATAATGTGGTGAGGTGTTGATAGTGACCCTCAGCTACGCACTCACTGACTCAGAATTGCAATATTAATAGTTTTGGCTGGTTTCGTTGTCTAGGGGCTGGGGTACGTAGTTGCCGCATTACAGGCCAAATACTGATGAGTCTACAGTATACGATAAGAATACACACATGAATCGAATGGTCGAAGGTTTCTATCACTCGGCAATTGCGAATTATGAATGTAACATATTAATTTATAAATGAAAGTTTACAAATTAAATAAAATTTGCAGGTACCTCTCAGCGACTTTAAATGATGAGTACGATAGTAGAAGTACTTTTGAGAAATGGCTCTGAGCACTATGGGACTCAACTGCTGAGGTCATTAGTTCCCTAGAACTTAGAACTAGTTAAACCTAACTAACCTAAGGACATCACAAACATCCATGCCCGAGGCAGGATTCGACCCTGCGACCGTAGCGGTCTTGCGGTTCCAGACTGCCGCGCCTTTAACCGCACGGCCACTTCGGCAGGCGTACTTTTGAGAATGCGGTACATTTCTGCAAAAGACTTATTGGTGTCGATGGTCCAGCAATTAAATAAAATATAAGTTGAATGACAGGGAAACAATAGGTTCCTACAGTACGTAATTAGTTATGAACAACAACACAGCTCGCGAGATATTCACCTCTAAACGCACACTGCGTCTTCACTGTAGAAGCCACGGAAATCTCACAAGTGCAAAAGTCGGCACTCCAAAGAATTTCTATCTGCCGCGACGCGCGCAAACCGCTCCACTCTCTGCAAGTCTCTGCCGCGACTCTGTGCGTCCATCGCGCCGTCCCTGTCCTTACTCACTCCCGTGTCCCGTCCCTTACTCCGCAGAACTGCCGCACTGCCAGAACTCCCCCTCCTCCTCGGAGACGATCGCTGTGATTGGCTAGAGCGCTCCGCCCTGTCTTCAAGCCGACGCCCACTCACGAACATAGTGAAACATACGAAATACTGGAGTTACATTTAAATAACTTGAAATTAAATAAATATTCCTACAGCTGGACCATAAAAATGCTCTAACACACATTATTAGATACATAAACAAATTAAATAAACATATATCAAAGGACTAGAACAAAAGGTAGGTCAGTAGCCTAAAGTCTCTGTGCTTTCTAAAACACAGTAAATATTTAACCAATTTCTTCATGAATAGTAGATATAGAGATATAAACAAAGACATAGATGGATAAATATATTTATAAGCATGCTGCTACAGTTTTTTGGTGTAACTGTGGAGTACTTATGGCCGGACGCGATTTATAGTAATCGGCCACTTTGACCTCATATAACGCATGTACTATTCAAGTTACATGCCTGTAATTTGTACCAATTTAGGTTTACAGTAATAGCTTTCTAAAGACACGTCTATTGACGAAATCGGATGAAGCGTTTAAATTTTGGAAATTCGTTACTGGGTGCTACTTGTTTAATTTACCGTCAGATACTAAACTTTAAACTAATAAAGACATTGAAAATCTGAATACACGATGGGAATTGTCGTGCAAATAATGGTAATGTATACATTTCTTTTTGAGGAGTCATGATTCCTCTGGCTACTATTAATTTATATATGAACAGTGAAATGTCTGCCATTAAGGTTCCACAAAGTCCGTCATCTTTGGCACTCCCGGCGTGTCTCCTTCATCAACATAGCCGCCACCATGGAATCCCCAGCCACGTGGCTGGAGCCCTCTTGCTTCGGCCAGCGTCTGCCACCACGTGGTCGGCCTGCCGAGCGACCCGTGCGGCCACTGCTTCCTCCGAACTTAGAATATTTTCAGGGCGCGACGACTCGCCTGTTGCCTCTCAAGGACGTGTTACTGGGTATTAGAGGTACAGGTGTGTAAAACAATGTGTACCACTACCTCTGAAGGTCTTGTTGTATCGTAGTACAACATGCAATGTGTGGCTTTCATGAGCAATAGAAAGGGTGGAACTGATGTTTGTGTTGAACTCTATACCAATTTTCTATACAGGTTCAGGAATTCTCGGAACCGAGATGATGCAAAACTTTTTTTAGTGTGTGTACTTGTTTAGAAAATCTGCTTCTAATATTACTTCAGTGGACAAGAGAGGAACAATCAAGAAATTCATCGCAAATCTATGGCCTTGACACAAAAAGTATAAATACGTTTGAGGCTTCACGTCTACACTTTTCTAAATATCGCTCCCTGTATTTTCATCTTACCTAAGGTCGGACAGTCTATTGTTGTCATACATTTGCTGAATGCAGTGTCTCTGACTACAGAAATAGGGCTACGTGAGTCAAGAACAGCGGAAAGTGTAGTGTTGCCGACTGAAATTTTTATTATTTGATGTACTACAGAGTTTTATTTGCCTTCAGTCTCTTCCAGTAAAATATCTCTAATGTCTTCAAAACGCTCAAAGTTTCGGTTGCGGCGTGTTTTGTCTCATACACATAACTGCTTGCTGCCGAAGCCGCGAGTCATTGTCTTGTATTGCTTCCTCGTCGTTGATTATCTCTTGGATCTGGTGATCTGGTTTTAGTTGTTTCTATCTGTTGCGCTGGGCTTGCCCTTCCAGAATTTTGCCTCTGTGAGTTATGATACAGCTTACTGTGACATATTCCTTTTCACTGTGTTGTTTTCGACTGTGTTGGTTGCTACAGGGTGTTTCAAAAAGACCGGTATATTTGAAACGGCAATAAAAACTAAACGAGCAGCGATAGAAATACACCGTTTGTTGCAATATGCTTGGGACAACAGTATATTTTCAGGCAGACCAACTTTCGAAATTACAGTAGTTACAATTTTCAACAACAGATGGCGCTGCGGTCTGGGAAACTCTATAGTACGATATTTTCCACATATCCACCATGCGTAGCAATAATATGGCGTACTCTCAGAATGAAATTACCCGAAACCTTTGACAACGTGTCTGGCGGAATGGCTTCACATGCAGATGAGATGTACTGCTTCAGCTGTTAAATTGTTTCTGGATTCTGGCGGTACACCTGGTCTTTCAAGTGTCCCCACAGAAAGAAGTCACAGGGGTTCATGTCTGGCGAATAGGGAGGCCAATCCACGCCGCCTCCTGTATGTTTCGGATAGCCCAAAGCAATCACACGATCTTCGAAATATTCATTCAGGAAATTAAAGACGTCGGCCGTGCGATGTGGCCGGGCACCATCTTGCATAAACCACGAGGTGTTCGCAGTGTCGTCTAAGGCAGTTTGTACCGCCACAAATTCACGAAGAATGTCCTGATAGCGTGATGCAGTAATCGTTTCGGATCTGAAAAATGGGCCAATGATTCCTTTGGAAGAAATGGCGGCCCAGACCAGTACTTTTTGAGGATGGGGGGACGATGGGACTGCAACATGGGGCTTTTCGGTTCCCCATATGCGCCAGTTCTGTTTATTGACGAAGCCGTCCAGGTAAAAATAAGCTTCGTCAGTAAACCAAATGCTGCCCACATGCATATCGCCGTCATCAATCCTGTGCACTATATCGTTAGCGAATGTCTCTCGTGCAGCAATGGTAGCGGCGCTGAGGGGTTGCCGCATTTGAATTTTGTATGGATAGAGGTGTAAACTCTGGCGCATGAGACGATACGTGGACGTTGGCGTCATTTGGACCGCAGCTGCAACACGGCGAACGGAAACCCGAGGCCGCTGTTGGATCACCTGCTGCACTAGCTGCGCGTTGCCCTCTGTGGTTGCCGTACGCGGTCGCCCTACCTTTCCAGCACGTTCATCCGTCACGTTCCCAGTCCGTTGAAATTTTTCAAACAGATCCTTTATTGTATCGCTTTTCGGTCCTTTGGTTACATTAAACCTCTGTTGAAAACTTCGTCTTGTTGCAACAACACTGTGTTCTAGGCGGTGGAATTCCAACACCAGAAAAATCCTCTGTTCTAAGGAATAAACCATGTTGTCTACAGCACACTTGCACGTTGTGAACAGTACACGCCTACAGCAGAAAGACGACGTACAGAATGGCGCACCCACAGACTGCGTTGTCTTCTGTATCTTTCACATCACTTGCAGCGCCATCTGTTGTTGAAAATTGTAACTACTGTAATTTCGAAAGTTTGTCCGCCTGAAAATGTACTGTTGTCCCAAGCATATTGCAACAAACGGTGTATTTCTATCGCTGCTCGTTTAGTTTTTATTGCCGTTTCAAATATACCGGTCATTTTTGAAACACCCTGTATTTACATAACTGTTATTGTGCCATGTATTTTGCGGATTCAATGTGCCTGAAATGTACCCCATGGAAACATGTATGATTACCATCTGAGCGAGGGTAGTGTCTGTGACTATTTAGATTCTTACGCTTGTTCTCATTACCTTAGTTCCGGATATGACTTCTCTGACAATCACTGTTCTGATGAGAGAACTGTTCTACATGCGGACGATGTCCGTTATCCCGTCTGTAATTGTTTCGTCGATTGTGTTTGTTATGCGAAGTCCCATAATTTTTGTTTTCGTGCGATACGAAAACGTCATGTGTGTCATACTTCCTGTTCTGATTGTTATAGTGTCTTTTCGTTAAACCGTAATCACTGGCCAATCCCAATTCCTGTTGTAATGTTTGAAATGGTTCTAATTTATCTTTACACCTGCAGTCCAAATTTGTTTGTCTCAGATGTATAGGTAGCTTTGTTAAATAAATGCGAATTAGCTCTGTCAAACTGTATGGGTTTGATAAGTACAGATTTCTGTGTACCTTGTCTTCAGAGTCTTTTGCTGGGATCGAGAAGTCAGACTCTTAGAAGTTTCGTAACATTATGATGCTATCTTTTACTCAATCTTGTGTGGCCTGCGACGAATAGGGTGACAAAAATGCTCGATAGAAATAATTTACGCTTTGGCAGTCCTTCACTACTGAGCGCATTATTCTCGCAGGTTCATTTTCTAAATAGCCGATGATAAATTATAAGTTGTGTTCAAGTGGTCACTTTAGTGGTAAAGAAAACTGGATCTCATCAATCAAGTTTTTGGGGTGAATTTCGTTACTGTAATAATTCCTGAAAACTTTGAAATTATGTACTGTCACATGTTGTTACCATTTCTGTGTGAACCAGATTGTTCTCTATTGCATCACATCAGCGATTCATTGTCGTATCTGGAAGTGTGGTACTGTTCTCGTGGAAAATCACCTGAACGCTGTAAATTTGTATGGTCACCAAAGTTTTCTGAATGTGAATCTACGCAGTCAAATTCGTCCTATTCGTCTTCGCGGTTAAGCTTTCTTTCAACACGATCGACCTTCACATTCATAGTGTTCCCGTTATGCTTATTTTCCCGATTTATCTTCTCTTGGTTGTCTTTAAAATCTATTAAAGACTTGTATTCTGCTGTGTCTGATTATTGTACTGGCATTGTGTCATTTGAAACTCTGGCTACACTGGTTGACAAATTTGCCATTTGCGTTATCAGTTCAACTTTTTCTTTTATTGTGCTTAACTGTTCTTTTCTTTTTTCAGAATTTAGTGTCAAAGTTTCTACTTATTGGGTTAATCTCTTTTACTGCTTTGTTAAGACGTTCGTTCTGTCCTTTTGTCTTGGTAATTAACGCCCTCAGAACTACAGTGTTGATTTTAGGTGACAATTCGTCCTTGCCATAAGGTGACTTGTCTTCAAGTTTTCGTGGTCCGTTTCATCATCACGTGATATAGTTGCAAAAATGCTGATTATTGGTTGAAGTTCATTTTTAATTTCTTCAGTGACGTCCACTGATAAATTGTGTATTTTCAATTTCTTTTCATGTGATTTCCTACTCTCATCTTGTGGTTTTTTATGTTCTTCCTATGTTTCTTCTATTTTCTTACCCATTTCATCTTGTATTTTGTCGTTTTTCTTACTCAGTTCATTTTGTGTCTATTTAAGCATCTGGCGAATTGATTCTTGAAAATTTGTCGGATTCGCAGTGTGGTTCTTTTATAACTGTTAACTGTAGGTGATGTGTTCGTTCAAAAGACACTGCCGTACAACCATATTCTGACGTGCCTGTTACAAGTCGTTGTAAAGTTTCGCATGACTGTGGCGAATATAGCACGCTTTCGTTAGACTGTAGCGAGTAATCGCCGACCGGCCCAACTTCAGAATTCACGCGTTCATTACCCATAGTTTGTTCTGTTTCGTTATTGTACGCTAAACTGGTTAATAATTGTGGATCTGTGCAATTTTCTACAGTCTCCTGTTAACTACTGGTATTTGCTAATCCGTGTATTTCCGTTTGCTAATTCGTATATTCTCGTATATTCCTTTCCTCGTCAATTCTCCAGAGAACATACTCAATACCTATCTTATCAGTACACCTAATTTTCAAAATTCTTCTCTACCACCACCTCTCAAATGCTACGATTCTCTTCCGCTCCGGCTTTCCCACAGCCCATGAGTGTCTATAATAGAATGCTGTATCCCAAACATACATTCTCAGAAATTACTTCAAATTAAGACATGTCTTTGATACTAGTCGGCTTCACCTGGCCGGTAATTCAGTTTTTGACAGTGCTAGTCTGCTTTTTCTGTCCTATTTGTTCTGTGGTCTTGAGTATTTTGATGTCTAGGTAGCAGAAATCCCTAAATTCGTCTACTTCGTGCTGCCCAGTTCTGATGCTAAGGTTCTCGTTGTTACTTTCGTCTCTCTTCGATACACTCTCAATTCATATCCTGAACTCATTAGACTATTCACTTCATTCTATAATTATTAGCAATGCTATCAGTGAATTTTATCATTATTATCTTTTCACCTTCAACCCTATTAAACGTTTCATCTTTCTCCGTCATTGTTTATTCGATGTATGGATTGAATAACAGGGACGAGAGACTACATCCATATCTTAAACCCTTTTAAATTCGAGCACTTAGTTCTTGGTCTTCCAGCCTTACTGTTGATACTTGGTTCTTGTTGATATTGTACGTTACGATCTTCTAAGGCTGACATGTATTTTTCTCAGAATTTCAAACATATTTAATCATTTGACATAGTCGAACGTTTTTTCATGGTCGATAAATCGTTTAAATGCGTCTTGAGTTCTTGAGCTTCTGTTATCAACTACAGCGTCAGAACTGTCTCTCTAGTGCCTTTACGTTTCCTAAAACCAAACTGATCGTCATTTAACATATCCTTAGCTTTATTTTCCATTTTTTCATGGACTTGCATGCATCAGCTGTTCGGCCTACTGTGAGATAATTCTCTCACTTGTCGTCTCTTGCAAGTTTCGAAATTGTGTGGATAATATTTTTCCGTAAGTCTGATGGTATATGATTAGTCTCTTACATTCTGCACAACAACGTGATCAGTCGTTTTGTTGCCACTTCCCAGAATGATTTGAAAAATTCCGACGGATTGTTATCAATCTCTTCTGCCTTGTTTCATCTCGAATTTCCAAAGCTCTTTTAAATTCTGATTGTAATACTGGATCCGTATGTCTTCCCTGTCGACTCCTGTTTTTTCTTCTATCACGACATCAGACAATTCGTCACCCCATAGAGGCTTCAATGTAATCTTTTGAACCCTCCGCTCTTTCCTCTCGATTAAACACTGGAATACCCATTGCAATCTTAATGTTACCGTCCTTCCTTTTAGTTTCATCGAAGGTTATTTTTACTTTTCTATATGCTGATTCAGTCATTTCGACAATAATTTCTTTTTTGATTTCTTCACGTTCTCATGCAGCCGCTTCGCCTTAGCCTCCCTGCATTTCTTATTTATTCATTTATTTTGTAAGTGGGTAGTACTTGTTTATTCCTGAATTCCCTGAACATTTTTCTACTTCCTTCTTTCGTAGATCAACTGAAGCATTTCTTTTATTACCCACGGTTTCTTCGCAGCAACCTTCCTTGTACCTATGTTTTGCTTTCCAGCTTTTGTGATTGCTCTCTTTAGAGATGTCCATTCCTCTTCAACTAATCTGCCCACTCAGCTACTCCTTATCGCAGTATCTATAGCCTCAGAGAACTTCATGTTTAACTCTTCAATTCTCATTAGTTCCATGTCTCACTTCTGTGCGTGCCAATACTGTTTGACTAGTCTCTTAAACCTCAGCCCACTCTTCGTCATTACTAAACTGTGATCTGAGTGTCTATATGCCCCGTGTAAGCCTTACAATGTAATATCTGATTTCGCAATCTCTGCCTGTTTGTGTTGTAATCTAACGGAAATCTTCCCTTATTTTGCGGCCTTTTCCAAGCAAACCTTCTCCTCCTCCAGTGATTTTGGAACAGATTATTCGCTATTACTAGCTAAAAGTTATAGGATTTCTTGATTCGTCTTTCTCCTCTTTTACTTCCACTACCGTGCGCATATTCTCCTGCAAACCATTATTCAGCTCTATCCTCTACAACCGCATTTCAGTCCCCAATGACTATTAGATTTTCATCTCCCTTTACGCTCTGAATTACTCGTTCAATATGATCACACAATTACTCTGTCCCTTAATCTTCTGCTTCTGGCGTCGGCATGCATACCTGATATTTTCAGATTTTCTAAATTCCCTACCATGTTCAAACTTTTGACATTTCACGCCCCTACTCGTGGAACGTTGTCCATTCGGTAGTTATTTAATCATGTCCTCATCGTTACTCTCCCCTTGGTAGCTCCTCCTGGAGATCCTAATAAGGGACTAGCCCTTAATCTTTAACCAGTGTAGAGATAGTTATTTCAGTTTTCCCATTACAGGCCACGTGCCCTTGGAAAAATATTATATGTCTTTAATGCAGTGTTTTCCACTGCCCTCTACCTCCTCATACCGTTGATCATTCCTGATTATTCCGCCTTTTAAGGGAAGTTTCTCAGGCCAAGGACAAGAGAGAACCAGAACTTTTCTTTGTCTTCTTTGACAAGGCAGTTTTCAGAATGAAGGAGACTTCGTTTGGCAGAGATCTTCGGCGCCCAATGCTGATGGTTTTTATTCGAAAGCAAGCAGTGACGGAGTTCCAGCCCGGAACTACGGACGTTCCGGTTACTGCTCAAAGATGCTACTGCTTTCCCCCTTACGTTCGAACCTTCGATATCCCGCTTGTCGCGAGAAGTCGCCTTACCCTTTATGTTATATTTTCTCCTTCCCCCTCACCTTCCTGACAATAAACGTACCTACACAAAAAAGTCTATCTACCACCACCACTTTGACCCTAAAGAAAATAATACCCGTGTCACTTCAGGCTTTCGCCCTTAACTACACCTATCCCAACAGTTCTACCTAGTCCAAGAAAGCAGGAAAGGAAAGGTGGGGCGAAGGTATCGCATGGAGGAAACAGAGAAGAATGTTTTTTGTTTATTTATTTTTATTTTTTAAGTTTTTTCATTTTCTTTCAGTTTTTATTTTTATTTACTTATTTATCTTTTTTGAAATGTGGAGTGAAGTCCTGGCAAGTCACGTCGTGCAACACCGCCACATCACCAACTGCGAACCGACGAAATGGGCGCGAACTCTATCCAGTATATGGTAAACAACCACAATGCCTCGAGTCTGGGGAAGGGTGAGGGACTCATAGCGGACTTTGAAGACCATCCCCTGGTTAATAAGAAATGAACCGATTGCAGATAATATGTGGCGAGCCAAGGTGTGTGGGGCCGGAAGGGTTTGCGCCACGTGAGGAATCCCCAACGCTATGTCACTGCTGACAAAGCACGTACATTGCAGGAGTTCAAGGGAGCGAAGGCGTTGTTTAACAAGTCTGACCTGCTCCGTTACAGCAATCATCTGCAGTCACGCAGTGCGCTGCATGTCAGCCATAAAATCGATGCTAAGGCAATGTCGCGTTCAGTGGAGCGAGGCTCCCCTCCGACTGGCCAGTACCTAAGAACATAGCTCGCTATTTACGTACATTAATTGAGCTGCCCGACTCCTCACCTTGGGTCACCACCTACGCAAGCGATGCCTGGGTATTTTAGGCAAAGAACTAAATCGTACGCATAGGCTGTGTAACAGAATCGATGTCGACCCATCGACATCACCGTCATTCGTTGTCGTAGAACACAAACAATGGTTCTAGGCAGAAGGTGTATAGTACCGCGACAGAGGACACACCTGTTCCACCGAGGACCTGGTCAGAATCGGTTGCATGAGGCTATCATTATACAGCACCCGAGATGTCGCTCCTAGTAGGAGACATATGACAACATCTTCTGGATATCACATGTGTTGGAGGATAGCTGTAATAAAAAACCGACTCGATCAAATCCCTAGCCGAAATCGAAGGACACCAAAGCCGTGGGCAAATGTAGAGCTCGAGCGAGGGCTATCGGATCCCTGTAGCGGTAGAGCGCTGCCCGAATTTTGTACGCCCCCGCCATTCGACGCCTGATCGTAGGACACGACATGACGGGCCGTCCTCTTAAGTCGCGCTGCCAAAATACGAATAAAGACCTTCATGTCACTATTTGGCAAGGTCGATAATCAACGATGTGCTGACTGCCATGTTGTTTGTGATTAGTTACAATGATGCCCTCTAGAAATACACCGCAGGGGTTCTCAGTTTTCCGCAGGTAACAGTCCACATGGACGCTAAGAGATGTCGTCAAGTATCATAATATTCGACGAGTATGCCGTCAGTGCCAGATGACTAGTTAGCTTCTGCTTGACTAGCATCGAGGACTTGGTCTTCTGTGACTGGAGCCTCCAATTTCATCGCCACGTTCTCCGGTATTGTGCCGAACGTTAGTCGGAAGACTTCTCCAGTAACAGCTGGCGAATGAAGATGGTAAGCGTACAACCGATCATAATGGGCGTGAAAGGAAAGCCCACTGCCGCATTCTCGGTAATGTTGCCTGCCTCCGTCATCAATGATGGTGAGTATAAGACCGCTAGACCATGTATTATTGCGGATATTCAATACGAAAAGTGATAAACATTCTGTTAGGTCCTCTTACCATTTCTCTATGTGCCCATTCGCTGCTCTCTTATTTCTACAGTTGTGATTTTCCTGTCTGTGCTACGGCTGAACGTAGTCTTTATGTTTTGATTTGCTTCGGTGAAGCAGTTCCAAAACATTTAATCTGAGATATTTTTACCATCTTCGATCTAGGTCAACGGGTGTTTCGACTGACGACTTTATAATATTGCGTGGCTTATTTGTGCGCTTAGACGAATGCTCTTTCTGTAGACTCCCAAGTCCGAGTTACACTATCTAAGTCCTGTCTCTTGTTTAACTATATTCTATTTCACTAACGAACCAATGGTCTTGTTACACACTTATTTTTAAGCATGTTACAATGATTTGTACATCAAAAGTTGAAAACGGCTAAACAGCCAAACGCACATAGTAGCGGAGAATCTAGGAAAAAGATATTTTAAATAAACTGACGTCAATGCTGAGTTCTCATTCAGAAAATGTGCTTTGGACGTGGCCCCTATTGCATCTTAAATACTGTATAAAATAGGACAGGCTTCAAATCAGTTCCGTACCCCTTTCCATCTGTTAAGATTTTAGATTATTTTCTAGTACATGGCTTTTTATAAATTTTTGTTATTAATTTGTTTGCTCCATTCACTTTGTTACACATTTATGCGCTAAATATGAGAAATCAAAAGTTATAGTTAAACTTCAGCTTCAATGATGCGAATGAATGTGGAGGTTTTAGAAAGAGAACTAGTGATGGTTGCTTTCATTCACGAAATCAACTGAACTTTATGCAAATAAAGAGAGTATTAATCTGACATTTCAACGTGCGAAACATATTAGAATATGCTTTTTAATTTGAAATAATCAAAAGAGGCATCTCGCTGAATAAGATGATGCTAA
Source organism: Schistocerca serialis cubense (assembly GCF_023864345.2). Classification (NCBI taxonomy): domain Eukaryota; kingdom Metazoa; phylum Arthropoda; class Insecta; order Orthoptera; family Acrididae; genus Schistocerca; species Schistocerca serialis. Next base: position 732,591,089 of record NC_064642.1, read on the forward strand.
AATTTAAAAACATAATCAAAACTGGGCACGAACTTCAGTATTCAATATTCTGAGAATAAAGACTCAAACCAGAACGATCTCCTTTACTCAACTTACCTTTGTTTCAGATGAAGCCAGTAGCAGAAATGACCGAGCGGCTCCTGTTGGCTGGAAAGCCATTTTACTTTGCATGCAGATTATTTGGCCTGATGCCGTTTACCATTGACGCCAGGACTGCATCCCTGAAGAGGTCGCAGACGGATATTATCTTGACATGCCTAGCCTGCCTCTTCCAGCTGCTTTGTGCCTGTGTGGCGTTATATTTTGCATTGCGGATAAAACGCTCGTCTTCTGCAGAAGAGATTATTACACTGATAGGACTTCTTCAGTATTTATCCCTGTCGTTTATTGTGATAGTTGCTGATAGCTTGTGGAACAGAAATAAATATGAGAAAATACTTCGTTTGTTAGCATCGTGTGATAGATGTCTGGCTGCCAAAACGGGACAAACAAGAACGGCAGCAGGAAGGTTTGTGAAGGCGCAGTTATCAATAGCGTTTCTCCTTTACTGCTTGATGTTTAGTGCCCTGCTGGCTGCAGATACTGCTCTGGATGATACATTATGTTCAATAATCGGTCTTAACAATTTTGGAATCTCTGTGATGACGATCTTACGATTCACAAACATGCAGTTGGTTATCAACAACAGATTGTCATTACTGAACATGAACCTCACCAAGATGAAAGGCAGAGCAGCACATAAGCTGAAGTACTCAGGTATAGGTTCTGAACGGAACAGTATCTTAGCTTTGACTAAGATAGATTCTCTCTGCACACCGATCTCTGTGAGAGCTCTTAGTCGAGGGTACTTGGCACTGTGTGAATTGTCAGTGGTGGTGACATCTCTTCACCAGACTTTCCTAATTCCTTTATCTCGCAGCGTTATCATCAGTAGTTGTGATATTTGCTTACTACATTGTTACTAAATCAGTGGTCCTTAGCGCAGGAAATGATGGCAGCTTGTGACTCCTGTGGTTCTCCTTAATTTACAACACAAGCACCATGGCTATATTCATTGTGCCTGCCCAGTGGGTGTCTTCCGAGGCATACCGCGCAGTCAGGCTATGCTCGCAGCTGCTGTTGGGTAAGAGAGGTGCGGCGGACGACACACGGCGAGAACTACGCCTGCTTGCGCTGCGGGTGACCTCTGGTCGTCCCACGACCACGCTGATGGGGATTCTCTCTCTCGACCTGGGGGTGTTCTCTGGCTTCATCTCCGTCGTCACAACCTACACTACTATGCTTGTCACCTTTCTTCCTACAGGTACGGCTATAGTATACTGTGTCTACACGGTGATCCATTGATAGTGACCGGGCCAAATATCTCACGAAATAAGCATCAAACGAAAAAACTACAAAGAACGAAACTCGTTTAGCTTGAAGGGGGAAACCAGATGGTGCTATGGTTGGCGCGCTAGATGGCGCTGCCATAGGTCAAACGGATATCAACTGCGTTTTTTTTTTTTTAAATAGGAACCCTCATTTTTATTACATATTCGTGTAGTATGTAAAGAAATATAAATGTTTTAGTTGGACAACTATTTTCGCTTTGTGGTAGATGGCGCTGTAATAGTCACAAACGTATAAGTACGTGGTATCACGTAACATTCCTCCAGTTCGGACGGTATTTGCTTCGTGATACATTACCCGTGTTAAAATGGACTCTTTACCAATTGCAGAAAAGGTCGATATCGTGTTGATGTATGGCTATTGTGATCAAAATGCCCAACGAGCGTGTGCTATGTACGCTGATCGCTATCCTGGACGACATCATCCAAGTGTCCGGACCATTCGCCGGATAGTTACGTTATTTAAGGAAACAGGAAGTGTTCAGCCACATGTGAAACGTGAACCACGACCTGCAACAAATGATGATGCCCAAGTGGGTGTTTTAGCTGCTGTCGCGGCTAATCCGCACATCAGTAGCAGACAAATTGCGCGAGAATCGGGAATCTCAAAAACGTCGGTGTTGAGAATGCTACATCAAAATCGTTTGCATCCGTACCATATTTCTATGCTCCACGAATTGCATGGCGACGACTTTGATCGTCGTGTACAGTTCTGCCGCTGGGCACAAGAGAAATTACTGGACGATGACAGATTTTTTGCACGCGTTCTATTTAGCGACGAAGCGTCATTCACCATCAGAGTTAACGTAAACCGGCGTAATATGCACTTTTGGGCAACGGAAAATCCACGATGGCTGCGACAAGTGGAACATCAGCGACCTTGGCGGGTTAATGTACGGTGCGGCATTATGGAAGCCGCGCAGGATTAGCCGAGCGGTCTAAGGTGCTGCAGTCATGGACTGTGCGGCTAGTCCCGGCGGAGGTTCGAGTCCTCCGGCGGGCATGGGTGTGTGTGTTTGTCCTTAGGATAATTTAGGTTAAGTAGTGAGTAAGCTTAGGGACTGATGACCTTAGCAGTTAAGTCCCATAGGATTTCACACACATTTGAACATTTGAACAAGCATTATGGAAGGAAGGATAATTGACCCCCATTTTATCGATGGCAATCTAAATGGTGCAATGTATGCTGATTTTCTACGTAATGTTCTTCTGATGTTCCTACAAGATGTTTCACTGCATGACAGAATGGCGATGTACTTCTAACAAGTTAGATGTTCGGCACATAGCTCCTGTGCGGTTGAAGCGGTATTGAATAGCATATTTTATGGCAGGTGGATTGGTCGTCGAAGCACCATACCATGGCCTGCAAGTTCACCGGATCTGACGTCCCTGGATTTCTTTCTGTGGGGAGAGTTGAAGGTTATTTGCTATCGTAATCCATCGACAACGCCTGACAACATGCGTCAGCGTATTGTCAATGCATGTGCCAAAATTACGGAAAAAGAACTACTCGCTGTTGAGAGGAATGTCGTTACACGTATTTTCAAATGCATTGGGGTTGACGGACATCATTTTGAGCATTTATTGCATTAATGTGGTATTTACAGGTAATCACACTGTAACAGCATGCGTTCTCAGAAATGATAAGTTCACAAAGGTACATGTATCACATTGGAACAACCGAAATAAGATGTTCAAACGTACCTACGTTCTGTATTTTCATTTAAAAAACCTACCTGTTACCAAGTGTTCGTCTAAAATTGTGAGCCATATGTTTGTGACTATTACAGCGCCATGTATCACAAAGCGAAAAAAGTGGTCCAACTATAACATTCATATTTCTTTACTTACTACACGAATAAGTAATAAAAATGGAGGGTTCGTATTTAAAAAAACGCAGTTGACATCCGTTTGACGTTTGGCAGTGCCATCTAGCGGGGCAACCATAGCGCCTTCTGGTTTGCCCCTTCAAGCTAGTCGAGTTTCGTTCTTTGTAGTTTTTTCGTTTGATGTTTGTTTCGTGAGATATTTGGCCCGGTCACTATCAATGGACCACCCTGTATATCTCGAATTTGGAATCCTGTTCTACCAGAGTAATTAATTTACTTTCATTACATAAAAGATTCTGTATACCCACTATTCCGATCCTTGTGGCAATTTAATATACGCTGTTGAACATTAAAATGATAACTCCGCCCGCATCTCGTGGTCGTGCGGTAGCGTTCTCGCTTCCCACGCCCGGGTTCCCGGGTTCGATTCCCGGCGGGGTCAGGGATTTTCTCTGCCTCGTGATGGCTGGGTGTTGTGTGCTGTCCTTAGGTTAGTTAGGTTTAAGTAGTTCTAAGTCTAGGGGACTTATGACCACAGCAGTTGAGTCCCATAGTGCTCAGAGCCATTTGAACCATTTGATAACTCCATGAAAACGACATGCACCAATCGTCGGATTTGATGTTCCGACATGCAAATGCTCGGCATTTCAGTGTAACCATATAGAGTAGGTGCCTCACTCTACATAGACTGGAAGTTAATGCCGTAGGTTTGACATACAGGAATCGCATTGGGTTGTGTATGAGAAGCTCATGCACGCTTCGACTGAGAAGAAGAAATATTTACCAGTATGGTTAATGGTTAGAAATTTGATAGTGGCGTTATCAGAGCCTATGGGGCAAAAGATTCTTGTTCTGAGGTACCCATATTGCTACGTAAGGTGTTCTCAGGCTTTCAGCGAAGTCAAGTGGTTAAAATACCATGAACTTTCGACCAAGCATTCGTTGACCATTGTGAAGTGGAGTAAGTCTCATTCCACTTGACACTGGTCAGGGAGTGCTTGTTCCGAAGCTCAGAACATGTTAGCTACTTGACAGGGCTGTAAACCTCAGAATATTTTATTCCGTGATACTGCCACATAACTCTTTATTTTTACACTCATAGCGCTGATTTGTCTGGATCCCCGAGTGTCATGTAAAGATTCTCTTTATCGCTTTAGGAGGGGCAAACGCTATGCAGAATCTCACTGGCCCTACACAACTAGCGCCTGAGACGACTGAGATACTGTTCATTGGACCGTACAAGATAGTACAGACACGTCACGTACCTCGGGTCAGGAATTGGGTTTGTTTGCTGCTAGACAATCACTCACGCAGATATACATTTTTTTATTTTCTTATTCCAATATCTTATAGAGTATATATTAATACTTAATTTTATCCTTCACAATACTACCTCCCATCACCATAACTGTTTCTGTTATGAATAATAATATTAATAATAATAATAATGATAATGATAATTATTTAGAACAATAAAGAAGCAGAGTCACTATTTCTTCCATGAATAAAAACTAGACCTACAATATTATAACATCAGTTCCATTCTGTCACATTCGACAATCCCATCCAGCACTCCAACGATGTCGGTTCCTTGCACTCTGCAGAGTACGTCGTGGTTCTGTCTGCTTCTTCCGCTGTTTGTTGGCTCCCTGGTTGCAGGGACGATTCTCCAGATAAAGGGAACATCATTATTGCTGGTAAGCGGCGCAGCCACACGCCAATCTGGTTCGTTGGGAGCTGAAACACGGCCCACGCCTGCGTTTCTCTCAGGTGTTATTGCGAAGACTGCACTTAGACGGTGTTGGTAGTTCTTTCGCCGCATCTGTTGACTTCAGTTGCCTTTGCTGCGCTGCTTCTCGATCTTCTGCTGCAACCTCTCGTAGTGTTGTGGACGGTGGTTGATTGCCAGATTAACGGATTAGCCAAGGTTTTCTTCAAACGCCGTCGGCAGTGTTGACGAAGATGTGCCATTCTTTCTCGCAACGCAGTATTACCTCGACATTGAGAATTCCGTGTCGATTCAGATGTTGTCTATCAGTATCAGCAACATTGGCATACGGCGGACTTACCCCGATAGCGGGTCTTTTTCCCATTTCATTTCTCGTGTAGACCATTTCTTCTTCTTTTTTGCTTAGAAGTGCTTCCACCTTTGGTGGCTGGACTTCCTTCGTGTATAGTTTTTAGCATGATTTTATTTCACCTCCCTTTATTAGTAATTTGGGCTGTTGCCGTCCTTTGAGCGCAATATGGTGATTGATACGTGTTTTTCTTTAGTCCATTTAATTCCTTGTTATGACTTTGGCAACTCTAACTCTCGAGGTTTAACTGTTCCACCATATGCTAGGTGTCCGGTTGTATTTCTTAATTGGCCATTTTTTCCAGCAGTTATCGAGTTTCTTTCAGTATTTGTTATGTGACTACTGAGATATTTAATTCAGCACACAGGTCGTGACTATTGTGTTATTTAATTCAGCACACAGGTCGTTTGTTATAGTTCACGTAAAGACTTTGATACATTTATTCGAAACTCAAGACATTTAACACGCTGTCGTATCATGCAATAAACCCATTAAATCATACAGTAACCGCACAAGCAGTTTATCTGACTCATGGACTTCTTACGGCTGCGAGAGACAGATTGTCTCAGATTCTTGATATAAAACCTCTGTGGCTATAATGTGGAACATTACGTGTACAATGGACTGATTACTTCTCATTGAGAATTGCGGAGAGTAGGACCGCAGTGGAATCGTATTTAGCGGCATTGTTCTAAGCCGCCACTTTGAATATTGAATAATACTGGATTAATTATGTTGACGTATCATCTCATACAAGAGGGTGATGTGTCCGGGAATGTAGCTAGAAATAACTTTTATGGAAAAATATAATTTCAGGAATGGAAAAGGTACATTCAGTTCTTTGGTTATTTTAAATTCTCCCTTGCCCGTGGCTCGGAATTCTTTCTTGTGTCGTAACTCGTTGGGAATTTCGTATCCTGGGAAATCAGTAGAGCCTGCACCACGGTTGTTTATACTCTATTTTAAGAGATTAAATTCTGGACTTTATCGAAATTAATGCACAACTTGGACACTGATTCCCATGCTCCAGAGTGAGTACGTCATAGCAGCCGAGACGGCTTCCCCACGGCGTACGATTGTGCCTAATTATTTTAAGAATTTTCAGAGTCGACTATCGCCGGAATTATGTAGCCACAGAGATTTTATTCCAGGTGCTTACTTTGACACCGAGGGTCAGACAGAATATGCTTATGAACTGTAACTTCTAATTATTTTGTTTTATGGAGTTGAGAAATCAAAAGAGTAACAAAATTTCTACCTGGAAACGTGGAAGATATTGTGTAAAAATATTGGGGAAGCGACTTCTCTCGCCCAAAACTTTCCATTCAAGTAACTGGATCTTGTTCAGTCCTAATAATTTAACCTGCATTTCAGGGGGAGGGAAGTTAAAGCTGCATAGGGCCGATGACCCATCAAGAAGTGTGTAAGGTCTCTTGCGGAACTTAGCTGCTTCATTCAGAGCCTTTCTTTTGTATTTGGAAGAAAATCATTTGTGAACCACTTCGTTTACGCATCATCCCATCGTTTATGCCATAGCTAGACGATATGATGTTGACTTTGCTGCCTTCTTGTGGCCCGTATTCGTATTAAATTGAGCATTTAGTGATATCGTTCTTTCTTCGTCCAATACATCACCACTTTTACCCTGTCTGGAGATCAAGTGGACATATTGCAAGTATTACTTACAACGTCTCAACTGGCACCCTGTTAACTATCCTTGCTGTTGTCACAAGCAGAAGTCTGCGGTCCCAAGCACTCGCGCAGTATCCCACGATTGCTATTACGACAGTGCTATGATATGTTCTCAGTTTTACCCTTGTAAGGGTAACTGTCGAGACTAATATATTTAATACACCTCGCTCTCGTGCTCGTTGTTTTTCAATGGGCGCACCACAGTTCTGTCTTTCGCCTAGGAAGACCATTAATTATGTGATGACGGACTTTGTCTTTTTGGACAGTAAGACAACATCTGGAACACCACGAATTCTCAGCACAACTTTTGATGCTGCAGTATGCACATACATGCCGACAGCGATCACCACGCCAGTGACAGGAGTGTCAACATAACTTGTTTTCAGATGAGTGCTGGTGCTACATACAGCAACAACATGTGTCCATCCTCGTCCGAAGGCTCAGAGGTGGGTGAACTTTGCCAGATTCCGTTCCTCACTATCATACACAATACACACTTGGTGCGATCGTTTGTCGCACCAGTGTGTCCGTAATACGAGCATCTCTGGTTCTCATAGCTGGAAATTTGGACAACACCGTTACATTTCTGATGTTATAAGGTCGAAGGCTGGGACCTATCTTCGAGGTTTTCATGCTGGCAGTCCGTGGTGTTCCAGACGTCGGGACGTCGTTGGATTTTTTATAAGGATACCTGTCTTGTTGTACATAAACCCGATTCCTGACTCAAGGTATGTGACATGTTTGTACGACCCTGCATGGCAGAGCGCTCGATAAGTCTATCCTCCTAGGCAACAGTTGTATAGGGCAGTCGAGATCCTGCACGAAACTGAGTGTGGCACTCCTGAAACCATCGATTCTACGTCCGGATGACAGTGGTCGGACCGCAACAAATGTGAGCAGCAGTATCACGGAACGATAAACTGCGGTCTTAATATGCCACAATCGTGTTGCTATCGAAATCCGACACACGCTGGTAGACATTTCTCCTTATTTTCCTGCAAACAACTGACATTACAACTCGATTTCTGAATAACAAACCCACTGCACAATATTTCCTACACAGAATGTTACCTTCACTAGTACATATTCTGTACGATTGTGCTGAAATGCTAATCATTTATGCACTAATGTGACAAAAGTCATGGGATAGCGATATGTACATATAAAGATGCCGGTAGTATCAGGTAGACAGAGTATAAAGGGCAGTGGACTGGGGGAGCTGTCACTTTTACTCAGGTGATTCATATGAAAAAGTTGAATTCGTGATTACGGCCGCATGATGGGCATTAAGAGTTCAAGTGCGGAATGGTTTATAGAGCTAGATGCAAAGAACATTCCATTTCGGAAATCGTTAGGGAATTATATATTGCTAAATCCACAGTGTTAAAAGTGCCAGGAATACCAAATATCTGGCATTACGTATAGCTCACCACACACAACGCAGTGGCCGACAGCTTTCACTTAATGGCCGAGAGCAGCGGCGTTTGCTTTGAGTTGTCAGTCTTAATAGACAAAGAACAGTGGGGCCTACGACGAACGGATCCTTTGGGACAGTGCGGCGAAATTTGATGTCAATGAGCTGTGGCAACAGACGACCGACGCGAGTGCCTTTACTAACACTCCGACATCGCCTGCAGCGCCTGTTCTGGGCTCGTGGCCATATCGATTGGACCCCAGACGACTGGAAAACTGGTCTGGCCAGATGATTCCCGATTTTACTTGGTAAGAGGTGAAAGCAGAGTTCGAGTCTGGCACGTATCCCTCGAAGCCATGGACCCAGAATGCCACTACTCAGGTTGGTGGTCGCTCCACAATGGTGTGCGCTGTGGTAACATGGAATGTAGTGGATTCTCTGGTCTAAATGAACTGATCAATGACTGTAAATCATTATGTTCGCCTGATTGGAGAACATTTGCATCCATTCATGAACTTCACGTTCCCAAATGTCCATGGAATTTTTATGGTTGGCAATATGGTGCTACAGAAGAATGCTGAAGATTAGATAGTTAGATCACATAACTAATGAGGAGGTATTGAATAGGATTGGGGAGAAGAGAAGTTTGTGGCACAACTTGACCAGAAGAAGGGATCGGTTGGTAGGACATGTTCTGAGGCATCAAGGGATCACCAGTTTAGTATTGGAGGGCAGCGTGGAGGGTAAAAATCGTAGAGGGAGACCAAGAGATGAATACACTAAGCTGATTCAGAAGGATGTAGGTTGCAGTAGCTACTGGGAGATGAAAAAGCTTGCACAGGATAGAGTAGCATGGAGAGCTGCATCAAACCAGTCTCAAGACTGAAGACCACAACAACAACAACAATATGTCATGTGACTGGACCACAGTTGTTCGCAATCGGTTTGAAGAACATTCTGGAAAGTTCGAGCGAATGATTTCGCTATCCAGGTCGCCCGACCTGGGACATCGTTGAGAGGTCAGTTCTTTCCCAAAATCCTGCACCGGCAATGCTTTCACAACTGCGACCGCCTATAGGGGCAGCATGACTATTTCTGCAGGGGCATTCAAGAACTTCTTGACTCCATGCCACGTCGAGGAGCCGCACTACGCCGGAAAAGGGAGGTCCGACTAGATATAAGGAGGTATTCCATGACTTTTGTTACCTCCGTGTAAGTCCAACCATATACTCCTAGTTCACTCCACGGCAATGTGACGTTTGTTGCCTGTCGCATTCACGCTGTTGCAATTTCAGTGACCAGAAGGGTATTTAGTGGTCAAACAAGTAATGGATTGAAGATGCAAAATATTAGGTATATAAAGCGAATGGAAGGTCAAGATTTGTGGGCTTGGTTTCTGAGAACAAGAAATGAATCTGTAAAGATAGTCCAATAGAAGGTGCTAGTGTGATGATTCCTAGAGTGTTCTCTGACGTCTTGAATCATTATCAAGCTTAAATGACTGCAAACCTTGAAATATTTCAGACATGCGCTACAAAGATAGCAATTGGCGGATCAACTCGTACGAAACTGCAACCAGTATGCCGATTGTACTTAAATAGAAGAGGGGTGAAGTTGTTTTCCCGAAATACTGTTGTGCAAATGTGGAGCAACCGTAATGGAAAACTCTGCTGTGGAGTGGAACACATATATGGTCAGAATTCATGCGGAGAAAGTGGTGCTCTTGATTTTTTGTGTCTCTGTGAAAATTTTAAGCTAATGATGCCACTGAACGAAAGAGTATGGTCATATTTGTAGACAATGAATCCCATTCACACCTGTCTTTTGCTCCACCATATTTTCATCAGCGTATATGCCTTATGGAGAAATCCTTGGCTCCGTTACCAGCTATGCAAGAAACCATTGACTACAAGGCCCTTAGTTGACATCAAATACTTCAACACATTTGTAAGCCTTTAATTCACAAAATGTGCTATGAGCCTTTGCGATCACTTATTCCCGTACTATACCTGAAGATACGAGAGTCAAAAATCTTACACATGAACCAGGAAATTTACTTCCGTTTTGCTTTGGGGGTTATCTTCCACTATCAGTATTTCGGTACGATCCCTTAGTACTCTTGAGACTGGTCAATAAGCGATCCTTTACCTGGGTATACCTAGAGGATGGCACAGTAACTGAAAGGAAACAAACTAAATAAGTGCTTGCTTAAGTAGGTGCTATGCAGCCAATTAGATGTTTAAACCTTGAAACTAACAAGGGGAGGCCGCCAATTGTGAAATTCAGATTCGATTCACACTGCGCATAATAAAAGCTCATGGCCAGAGGTGTAACGTGGCAAAGCACCAAGATGCACTTCTCAGCCGTTGTCAAGAAAATCGACAGTTAAAAGAAACCGTTGCGGGGAAATACTCTCTAAGATTAACAATTTTCTTCAGCGTCGTAGCGCAGCGGTAAGCGCTCGGGTTCGTAATCCGAAGATCGCCGGATCGAATCTCGCGCCATGCAACCTTTTTTTTTTTGTGTTTGTTTTTTGTAATTCAAATGTGTATATATTTACACACACACACACACACACACATATACATATATATATATATATATATATATATATATATATATATATATATATATATATATAATTCCTGGCAATCAGTTTCAACAATTATGCATATAATATGTTGTTGAAAGTCGTTTGTCGTGGAAAAACTGGCGACTTCGAACATCATTATGTTTTCCGCAAACAAAGTTGTATTTCACAAATGTTACTAATTGTCTTCACAATGTTAACCACGTATAGTTAACGGAAGACGTAGAAACGATATTCCGAAACGAATACGTATAGCGTAAGTCAAACGTTCGAATTGGAATAGAGACCCCACGAACACAAATTTGCTGTGGCAGGTATGAAATATAAACTCCGTTACTCGCTCGTTACACTTGAAGGACAGATGTTGAATGGGCCGAAACGAGCTGCCGCATAACAGCGTAGTAACCTGCTAACTTCGAAAGAAGGTAGTTGCGGTCCCTAGCGCAACTTATAACATCGTTAAAAATCAGTGCGGACGTGGGAGCTTTGGTACAGCCTGTTAAACAAACGGAAAAATGGAGGCGGTAGAATTGGAGAGCGATCCGCCTTCACCAACATGCATAAGCAATTCATTAATATTTTATATATATATATATATATATATATATATATATATATATATATATATATATATATATGAATTACAAAAAACTAATAATAAAAAATATTGCATGGCGCGAGATTCGATCCGGCGACCTTCGGATTCGGAACCCGAACGCTTACCGCTGCGCCACGACGCTCTAGAAAACTATCAATCATAGAGACTATTGCACCGCAACGGTTTCTTTTAACTGTCGATTTTCTCGACAACGGCTGAGAAGTGCATCTTGGTGCTTTGCCACATTACACCTCTGGCCATGAGCTTTTATTATGCGCAGTATGATTCGAATCTGAAATTCACAATTGGCGGCCTCCCATTGTAAGTCCAGGAATGACTGGACAACATTATGACTCATCAAGCTACTATCGCTTCTACTTGAAAGTCTTAAGGACAACTCAAAGACTGTTTACTGGAGTGAGTAGTGTCATGTTATAACCAGGACTACAAATGTGAATTTTCACAGCTTCAGACGAAGACCCATTCCCAAGAAACTCACAGACTCTGGGTACCGAGATCTAAATGTTAGCAAATTATTGAGGAGACCAAGAAAGGACTTTCTAAATACTATTAACGTTTCAGAAAGTCCAAATCAGTGGGTGATTATCTGTTAGAGCTCTGTGTGAGGTGGCCGTTACCCGAGTATCCACCAACCAGGGAGGCATGGCACTGATAGTGCTTTCTCCAGCCAGATTCAGATATCTGCTATCACAGAGTTATTCCTCAGAGAAGCAGAAAGGAGTTTCGATTCAGCAGGGACGAACTGCGTGTGCTGGAAACTGCATTCAGTACCATTTGGGGCTAGTGGCGACACCTCTTCTCAACAAAATTGACGTCACATTGCCGTTCTTCACATGAGTTGCTCAGATAATCCTGTTCACTATTTTCATATGCAGCAGAAAGATGAATATAATGCTGGCATGACCTTATAGAAATGATTATACTTATGAATGTTAATATTAAAAATACATTATCAATATAGTAACATGTGTACTATTTTGATAACGTCGTCTTTCAATTTACAGGTAACGCAGCAGCCATCGTTCATAGGAATATGACACACTAGGCCAGTTTGTCACCATGTTGACACTTCTGAATACAATGTTTCGCCTCAAAAATCCACGAATCATATCGACATCACACATCCTAGCCCATGCAGCCAACGTAGCTAGATTTATATGTAAACAACACGTAGTAGTGTGAGCCATGGTTACGCTAGAATGTCTATTTGTTATGCTTGCCAAGATCAAAAGCAGAATATTTTCCCACGATACACGAAAGTGGAATAGTGTTGTTATGACTCCCTTCCGTTTTCTGTAATAATCAGAGGTCGAGAATAGTAAATTCATTAAAATTTAGAAAATCTCTCCTCAAATGCCAAGTAAGAAAGGCTTTGGACGCCGATTTTGAGTTATGTATTAAGTAATCAGCATATATGTGGAGTTGTTTCTTACGTGAATGTATAGTAGAAGATAATAGAGGAGGCCGCCTAGCCTTATCACGTGTATAAATACAATGTCTTCCAAATGTCAGCATTCATTTGCATAGTAATAGAATAATTAAAACTGTATTTTCTCTCTTTTGCATGGTCTGTGTAATTACATGACAGCAACCGCAGCTCCACGGGCTCAACCTTGTCCATGTCATTCGGTAGTTGTCTTCCTGCACATATTTCCTTTGTATCATCTAGTTTATAGGGGGTTAACCGAAGCCGAAAGCATTAAACTGATTGTGGCTAAGGAGATGTTTTGTAGAAGGATAAGCGACGTTCTGAACATTTTATTGGCACAGGTAACCTATACCGTCCACGCGTTTGGTTGTAACTGCACAGTGGTTCCCATACCACACTGTCACTGGAACGCTGTTCTATATCCAGAGTCGCCCAGTGGACAGTAGTGCAGTGGAGCAGATCGACCACAACAGCGATCTAATGCTGTGGCGGGAGGGAAGAAACCAGCGCTCTTCTACACACGAGGCACCAGGGTACCAGAAGCAGAGAACTGTCTCACCTCATAATTGAAGGGGTTTAATACGATATTTTCTTCGACATTTGACTGGCCAGAGAAGTCAGACAACTGTTAAGGCACTCATTCGTCATCCACTAGTTCATTCACACGGCTTATCTCATAAATCCATATACAAGATAGCCTTCAAGAACAACGAAATGCAGGTTATACACTAATTGCCACGAACGGCCACTATAGTCTACTACTATACAGTACAAATAACCAATAAGAAATAGTATAAGTACTCACAGTGATAAGTATGGGAATTTCTTTATATCTTCTAAGAAATGGAGCCTCTATCACTACTTCACTTGTAAGTAGGCTGTTTGGGTTTTTATGTTGGTAAAACCACGTAGCGCTCTGTATGAAAGTCACTGACTAAGTAGGCTGTTTAGGTTTTTTTGTTGGTAACACGACGTAGCGCTCTGTATGAAAATCACTGACTGTGCTGTGTGGAGTCTGTGGCTGGTTGGCATTGTTGAAATATTCGCTATTGTAGTGGTGGGCAGTTGGATGTGGACAGCGCATAGCGTTGCGCAATTGGAGGTGAGCCGCCAGCAGTGGTCGATGTGAGGAGAGAGATGGCAGACTTTAAAGAGCGGACGATCTGGACGTGTGTCCGCCAGGAAGAGTAAATTTAAAATCTTTCATTTGTTAACTATGCCTATCAGTTGTTAGTGCCTTCAGTAGTTAGAATCTTTTATTTAGCTGGCAGTAGTGGCGCTCACTGTAAAGCAGTAGTTCGAGTAACGAAGATGTTTGTGAGGTGAGTGATTCATGAAAGGTATAGGTTATTGTTAGTCAGGGCCATTCTTTTGTAGGGATTTTTGAAAGTCTGATTGCGTTGCGCTAAAAATATTGTGTGTCAGTTTAAGCACGGTCATTTATAATTATTTAAGGGGACGTTTCACACTATGTGATCAAACGTATCCAGACACCTGGCTGCAACTGACTTACAAATTCGTGGCGCCCTCCACCGGTAATGCTCGAATTCAATGTGGCGTTGGCCCACCCTTAGCCTTCATTACATCTCCCACTTTCGCAGGCATACATTCAGTCAGCTGCTGGATGCTTTCTTGGTGAATGGCAGCCCATTATTCACGGTTTCCCGGACTGAGGAGTGGTATCGATGTTGGTCGGTGAGGCCTGGCACGAAATCGGCGTTCCAAAACATCCCAAAGGTGTTCTATAGGATTCAGGTCAGTACTCAGGTCGGTCAATTACAGGCATGTTATTGTCGTGTAACCACTCCGCCACAGGCCGTGCTTTTGGAACAGTTGCTCGATCGTGTTGAAAAATGGAATCGCCATCCCCGAATCGCTCTTCCACAGTGGGTAGCAAGAAGGTGCATAAAACATCAATGTAAGCATCTGCTGTGATAGTGCCACGCAAAACAACAAGGGGTTCAAGCCCCCTCCTTGAAAAACACGATCTCACCATTATATCACCGCCTGGCAGATGACGTTCACCGGGCATTCGCCATACCCACACCCTGCCGTCGGATCCCCACATTGTGTACCGTGATTCGTCACTCCACACAACGTGTTACACTGTTCAATCGTAAAATGTTTACGGTCCTTACAACAAGCGAGGTGTCGTTTAGCATTTACTGGCGTGATGTGTGGCTTATGAGCAGCCGCTCGACCATGAAATCCAAGTGTTCTCACCTCCCGCCTAACTGTCATAGTACTTGCAGTGGATCCTGATGCAGTTTGGAGTTGTGTGATGGTCTGGATAGATGTCTGCCTATTACACGCTCCGTACCCTCATGGCTGGCCTTTGATAACGGCACTGTAACTGCCTGATGAGGTGGTGTTGTGTTGTCTTTGGGAAAAAGTGATTAAGTGATAAAAGTTATTGGACTTATATTTAATGCATTATGCAGCATGATACACAATCAAAGAGATTGGTCCAAGGCCGACACTTTATGCCCATGACTTGTCAGCATTGGAAGACAAGCATGGAAGCATTCCCCATCAAATACCCTCACCCCACAATGACAAATTTATCTGCTCCTGTATCAAACTTCACTTCTAAGGTGGTTGGCCAACTTTTTGGGCGTCCCCTACAATTCCTCCTGTATACATTTAATCCATCGAAGGAGTCAGAGTCAAAAGCTCTAGATTGTAAACATTTACTCTTCACCAGATTCAGATATACATCAGTTACCCTTGTTCAGAAGAACAGCAACATTAACGCCTGTAACAAACGGAAACATGTTTTTGAAACTGGTAAAGAATAAATAGTTATCATTCCCAACTGACCCCTTCGCCTACTAAAATTACTGTACAGTTTCTGACAAAGATCAGATGTGGTTTTGATACTAAAATCCTGCAACAGATGGAAGAAGAATTTTAAATCATCATGCACTGGTTTCACACAAAAATGCTAAAGAACAAGAGTTGGTAGATGCTTGAAGACAGTCACCAACCAAGTCTTGAAAGTCAACATACAAAACTCTAAGAACCAAAATTAAAGGGGGAAACTGGGAATAGGGTACTGCTCACATCTCCTTATTCCTACAGGAACTGTGAAGGCTGGATTAAATTAATTAAAATATACACAGATGTGGGTAATAGGGGCAATGCAGGAATGGGTGAAATAATAAATATGAGACTAGGCATCTGGATAAGTTATTATGAATAGTGTAGTAAATGTGAATGTAGGTGACCTCAGCATATACTGATGGAGATATCTTACTGGGAAGATTCCCTGAAATTATGCAACATTTAAATGATTTTCACTCTCATCATCTTCTGGTAAAATTTTAAGATTACATGAGTGTCCTAAATGGACCCAATATACAGTATTCCTTGTGAGTGTGGCCTCAAGTACATTGAGCAAACACTGTACTGCACCTCACAAAACTGTTTAGAGTACATTACCTGAGAAGGAAAGTTGTTACTCACCGTATAGTAGAGATGCTGCTTTTTGATAGGCACAATAAAATGATTCACACAGTCATAGCTTTTGGCCATTAAGGCCTTTGTGAGCAGTAGACATGCATACACACACGCACACACACACTCACGCAAACGTAGCTTGCACACACATCTGCAGTCTCAGAGAGATGCAGACGCATGTGCAAGTTGCATTTAACAATGATGCTGTGTGAACAGTTGATGGTTGGAGACACAACATCACTCTTAGAGATCTGTGAAAACCAGTTCATAGATGTTGGCCACTGATGAATCATACATACAATTGGAGTTAACAGCTTCAGCATCAGTCAAGGTGTGAAAATGGTGCCCTGAAGGCCCTCAAACCCCCAAGAATGTACATAAAAAAAATGAGTAAGTTCACAGTTGGTCTCACCTGATCTTGAATAATTTTACCAACATAATTGATCACAAATTCAATCATCAACCCATTCCATTCTACTTTCAACTTCAAGGTGGAATGACAGATGAAGACCTCCAAAACTCAGATGAGTTAACCATTCAGTGATACCTTGAAAAGTTTCATTGTAAGTTACAAGTCCATTCTCCATTAATACTCAATCGCCCTCACATTTTCTGCCCCTCGAATGCCCGGAAGGGTCATTTTGACTTCTACCATTTAAAAAAGTTTTATGAACTATTATTTCAAAGTTTTAAGAATTTTTTTTATTTTTATGTTTATAAGATTTGTAGCCATTTCAGACACAGGTTTGTGAGTATTAAGGACACAAATTATATTATTTATTGACACATAAACAAACGTCACTGAACCTGGTAACACCCAAAAAAGTGTAAGCAAGTGACAGTCTTTTCTTTGTTCTAAATTCATAAAAAAATTGAACTTTTCATGTGCACAGAAATTTCATCTACTTCATTGTTTTACACAATTGACACATTTGTATTCAGTTTCCTCAGTACGTTTTCCATTAACCATCTTCTTATAAACACTGTGCTTGGAAATATTTTATTACATTTGTAGAATTTGATAACTTTATATTTACGGTGCTTCTGTGGCATTTTGTTTTCATCTTCATTTTCATTTTTTTCATACTTTTCTGTGGTCATATGAGGAAGGCAATTCTTCACATAGAGTGTAATTCATCTGCAAGCTGCTGAATAAAATGTTTTCTTTGACCTTCCCAGTAACAGTCCTAGAAGCTACATATGCATTTATTCCTGATAGGCCAAGGATATTGTAAAAGGAGTGCACTGGCCTCGACTGAATACTGCCTCGCCATTTTCTCTACTATGTCAACCACAAATTTGTTTTGTTGTAATAACATACAGTTTGTGAAGTTTTTTCTCATTGGTATCTATAGTAACACTAGGATGAAGGGAAGACACTACTAGCATATCTTTTGCTTCCTTTCCTTGATAGATGTTCAAGGAAATAACAAATTTTAAAACTTTTGCAAAATACAGAGGACTCTTCAAGGACTTGAGAGCATGTGGTATATCTCCGCTTGCTCTGTTTGCTGTTCCTACAGTGGAGGTTGATTTTTCTTTCAATTTTTTTGCTAGTTTGAGTGAAGTGAAGTAATTATCTGAAGTGACATTTCCACCTTTGCCCATAAATGGTTCCATAATCCGCATCACTACATAACCTGAAATGCTTTTGTCTTGGCATCATGCAGTATCCTTACCAAGATAAGTATACACCTGCTTCCAACATCAACAGCTAAACTGTATTTTGGCCATACTTATGAGGCTTTGAAGCCTAGAATTGTGAGAACGGGCGCCTAGTTTTACTTGGGAAGAGTTGGTCATCTATTGTTATGTCACTTCCAAGTTTGTAACACATTGTATGGTTTTCTATTTATTTGTTCCAGAAACCGATGCAAACTTATCATACTGTACACGTACAGAGGATGTATACTTCTCGTTGAACCTTAGGAATCTTATAATCTCACAGAATCTATTTGTACTCATTGTTTCAACACAAAATGATAGGCCCCTGGAATCTGACCATAAATAACTGCAATAAATGCCTCTAGTTTATCAGTGGTCATTGACCAGCTGTCATTTCCTAGTAATCTGTGTGCCTCTGTTTCAGTACATTTCAAGATATGTTTGACTGTATAATTGTCTATGAACAAGTGCCAAGCAGTTGATAGAAGTTCATAACTAATATTTCTTTTTACATGTAGGTCCAGGAGATTCTCTCAAAATATTGTGATTAGCAAGATGCCCACCTAGGGAATTAGGCACTGCTTCTCTGCAGACTGTTACATCAGAAGCAATTTCTTTATGTCTTTCATGAGATGATGAAGAAGTAATCACTTCTTCTACACTCTGAGGAAAAGGATTATCTCCTCTTCTGTAAGATGATTCTTCTCAATCTATAGAGCATGAATAATAGAACAAATGTTAGAAAGCCACCACAAAATCTAAATTAAGTACAGTAATATTATATGTAGATAAGAATATGATGATTATAAATTAGCAGGAATAACAATAATAATATACTTACTAGGCTGTAAACTTCCATTATATGTATTTGAGGAATCAGAATCATTAGTATTAGATGATTCATCTTCTCTCATGTCTGCGGTAAAATCTCTTCCTCTGAATTACCAGAAAAAAAGTTTGCCACCATCTGTATCACACTCCATAACTCTTTGTAACTCTGCGAGAATTTCTTCACCTTGTAAATACTCTTTCTGGTTCATTTCAGTCTTCAGTTCACAATCACCTTTGAAAGACTGATTCTTACAAGAAACTGATGAACAATGGTGAAACATCTATTGTTGTCACATCACATGGCAATAATATAAAAGAAAGTCAATTATTGCCCTACTGAGTAAAGCGTCTGAGGCTTGAGAATGCATGAGATAACTGTATGGCACAACTATAAACAAAATTATAGCTTTTAGTCTAAAGGGGTCAATATGACCCCTGTGGGCATTAAAGTTAAAACTGGAAAAAAGTGATAATCAATTAGGTGAAATGCACTGTTTTTAGTCTAATGAAAGTACATGCCAAATAAATAAATATCGCAAAAGTAAAAGTCACTTGAATCATTATTAGAAATATAGCTAGCAGTTAACAACCAAAAATGATCATTTTGACCTCTCTGGGCATTATAGTGTTGGCTGCAGGATGGTGGACCTGCTGCAGAGTAACAAGTAACATAGCTGCTTGACCTTGTGCACACAACACAGTGATGCCAGAGTCCACATATTATCTCACACTATCCCAAGGGTCATGTATTTGAGATCACATAATGGGCCACCCCACAGAATAGACACAGTGTTGGGCATGGAGCCAAAACATACAATATATCAATGTCCACCCATTCTCCAGATGAATCAGTTGATTCTCATACCAAAATGCTTCTTGTCACTCTGGTTTCGTTTCCTCACTCTATGCTGAAGAAGCAAGTGTAAGGTAGGGCATTTTTGTGCCTATGTGCTAATTGAAGGGTGGGGCAGTTTTGTCTCCACATCAGAAGACGTTAATATTAGCAGCTGAGAATAAACCAAGTGCTGGTTTGCAGTTGTGACAGCTGGATTACTCATAGGTTGCAGAACTGAAATGGACAAACTCATTGGTCTACATAACAAGATTGCATAAATAAAATCACATAGCAGTGGGTCCTCGGTTTTTTGTCTTCTATGAAGCTGCCAATAGTGCACCATGCTTGTCTGTTACTAAGATTTAGTGTTGTTTGGGTTACACATTGAACTGATTCTGTTGGGCACTGAACAGGCTTTGCTTCATATTACAATTTCACTTTTGTCATAAAGTGAACAGAAGTTAGTAATTCATATCCACCACCTTTTGCACATTACAGTAATAGAAATTATTCTACAGAATAGGAGTTGTCAAAAAGTAACTTTAGTTTTCTGTCTGTCAGACATTTTATATAAAAAAATTTTATTGCAGCATTTAGCATACCTTTTTGTGCTAAGGGCAGGCTTAATGTTGAGTGATGAATGCCATCTTACCTTCTGGTATTGTAATTGTGTACATCATTGTTTCTTTTGAACTCTAATTGGTAATCTACCACTAACTTTCTGAGGGAATAAAAATTCTGTGAAGCAGTAGTCAGAATACTCAACTCTTTAAACAGATGTCTACAACATGATGGTAGGTGAGCACCACCTATTATGCTTACAATACATTTTTGTACAATGAAGATTCTCTTTCTTAAGGATGAGTTGCCTGAGGACTTTATTCTGTACCACATTATTGAGTAAAAATATGCAAAATATGTCAGATTACTGATTTGTTTCTCCCCAAGATTTGTGATGATTCTAGGTGCACATGTGGGTGAATTAAGTTTTCGGAGTTCCAAAATGTGCTTCTTCCAGTATAAATTCTCATTGTTTAGGACACCTAAGAATTTTAGAGTATCCACCCTATTTATTATTTCCTCACCACTAGTGCTTACTCTTCTATCCAGAGGTGTATAAGACTTGTGATTTAATGCATCTCCATTACACTTACTGAGGTCTCTCATTTTCATCTAGCTCATTGTGCAACTAGTGTCTCTGTTGCTCTTACCTTTGCTTGTCAATTTAAATAATATTAATGCACATCCTATGCAATAGTTTAAGTTTATTGGATGTTTAGGTGAAGCATCTTTAAAGGAAGTTATAGAGGAAGTTTATAAAGTGCCTCCAGTGTGCTCCCATATGATCAAGAATCAAGAATTTGTCACTATTGTGTAATACAGGATGTAGTAATACATATGGCCACATAATAATAAAATATAATAATGTCAATTAACTGTAGCATACATATTAAGTGCAGCAATAATAACATACGCTGCAGCAAGATTTCTAAAAGCTTTTGTGCATAAGTAATACTATAATGTAGTATGGTTCAAACACTATGTACAAATAATTGGATGTAGTATACAGAACATAATTATACAAAACACAAACACAGCACATAACAATACTGTAAACCGTAGGAAAATTTATTAAATGCTAATATTCTCCATAGGCTTCTTAAAGAATTCTTCTGCATAAGTATAATGTAGTATGGTACAAACACTATGTACAAATAACTGGATGGAGTATACAGTACATAATTATATGAAACATAAAGCACAAGTAATACTATAATGTAGTATGGTATAAACACTATGTACAAATAAGTGGACGGAGTATACAGAACATAATTATTAGAAACATAAAAACATAATTATACAAAACACATACAGAGCACATAACAATACAGTAAACTGTAGGAAGATTTATTAAATGCTAATATTCTCCATAGGCTTCTCAAAGAATACTTCTTGACAGTAAAATGGGTGATCTCATAGCCAGCTGTACCTCTAAATTTTAAAAAATTTTAGGTCAATAGACCGAACATAGATTGGTAATTTGTTGAAAATTTTGAATGTGTTTGCTTTGTAAGAATTTCCAGTTCTTGCTAACCTGTGCCTTGGTACATCTTAAATAGCCTTAGTTCTGGTGTCAACCAATTCCAAAATATTATTTTTAACACAGAGCAAAGGCACATGTGCAGTAAGTATAATTGTGAGTATTCTGAGCCTTGAAAAGAAAGAATGACAGTGCTCCATGCGACATGTTTTACACATTATACTTAGCACTTTCTTTGTATTTTTAAAGTATTCCTGATGTGAGGAGAGTTTCCCTGTAGAATGAGACGGTATGACATATGTGACTGGAACTGTCCAAAGTATGTCATGCTAAGGCACTCCCAGCTCACTAAAGCCTTTAACATGAGACATTTTTTCACATATGTGATTGATATGTTCCTACCGAGGGAGTTTGAAGTCAATGTAAATACCTAAACATTTAACAGGCTTACTTTTTCTTTCATTAGACATTCCTTATCAGAGCTATTGGTATTATTAGAACTGCACAGGAGTTTATTAGCTGCAAACCAGTCCAACACTGTATGAAGAATTTCTTTTGTTGTCTTCTTCAGGTCTGAGATTCTCTGATGTGTGTTAAGTAGGTTTGTATCATCTGTATAACATATGACGAAGTGAGCTATGTTATTAGGCAAATGATTGATTGCTGCAATGAAGAAGAAGGGTCTGAAAAAAATTCTTGTGGAACACATGCAATTATTTCTATTAAGGAGAAATTTATATTTCTGACTCTGACAAACTATTTTCTGTTGCTTAAGTAAGAACACATTAGAGTTAATGTGCTCCCAAGCATCCCATAAAACTCCAGCTTCCTCATTAGTGTCAACATGAATTGAATCGAACACTACTTAGGGCACATAATAGCAGTAATACCACATTTTTGTCTTAAAGATCTTATAGTATGATCCATAATTCCTTAACTGTCTGCTGTAATTTTTCTCCTTTTGTGAAATCCAAACTGACTGTTACATAGGAGACTACTGTTCAAAGAAGCTGCTTATTTGTGTGTGTAGCAGCATCTCAAATATCTTTGATAATATGGCCACAATTGAGAGTGCTCTGCAACTTTGGAGAGGCTTTTTGTACCCTTTTTTAAAAACTGGGATACATTTGATACCTACAGTGAGTAAAAATTCTACAAATTTCTTAAAAATAAAAGCAAATGGTTTAGAGATGGGGTGCATGTAATTTGGCAACCAATAGCATTCTATACTTTTGGAATTTGAAAATTTTGAAACATCTTTTGTAACATCAGTGGACATGATACTACTCCATTGATATACCAGGTCATCTGGCAGTGGGCTCCAGTCAGGTTCATTGCTGATGAACTTGTTGCTTTAATATTGTTTCCTATTTCTTTAACTGAGTTTCAAAAGCAGTGAATCATTTCATGAGGATCTAGCAGAGCTATTTGTGTGCATTTTGGTGCTTCCCCTTGTGTTACTATTTCCAATGCTGCCTCGCATTTATTTTGGGGGGTGGGGGGCGCTTTCTATGTGGTTTTCTACTCCTAGTTTTTGCCATCAGGATGTTAAATTTGTAGAATTTTTTGCATTTAATTTAGGACCCATAAATGTTCTCCCTTTGCTCTGTCCTTTGGGTACAAGTATGCTAATGCATCTGATACAGTGCTAGTATGTTTTCTTCTATTTCCAAAAGTTCTGCAGAAAACCAGTTCACCCTTTTATTTTTCTGTGTACTTGGAGGACAAGAGTACCATAAACCTATATATTTCTTAAAAATGTTATCAAAAGCCATTTCAGCTCCCCTTTTCTCCAATTTGCAATTATATGCAGAGTCCCAGTTCACATTATGTAGTCTCTCAGTAAAAACTCGTATGTACTCTTACTTTTGATCCCTTACCAGTACCATCTTAGCTTCTTCGATTTTGATTTGTTGCTTCCTATACAGCATGAGGAGTAAAGGCTCATGATCTGCCAGATATTCTCCTTCAAGTCTGACTGTAACTTCACCCCTCTGGAAATTCACTAAAATATTGTCTATGCAGGCATACTTTGATGTAGCACAATTATTTGTACAACATAGTTCCAATGATCGTAGCATATTGAGATATGCCTTGTGACTTGCCCCTCTGTGTTTGCCATTTCTATGTTACAATCACCACCTATAGCAATTCTTGACTTACTCTTGAAGATTTTTTAACTCTTAACCCATATCTTTCAATAAACAAATTTACAACTCCATCTGGAGATTCACTATACAGTCTAACTACATCTACTTTTCCATTCTCTAGTTTTACACAACTAAACTACCCATCCAATTCTGAACAATATGCAGATAAGTTAATTTTGGTAAATTTTACTCCTTCTTTGACAGAAAGCCCATCCCCACCCTTCTTTCACTGCCTTCTGCATATTATGTCTGCAACAGCATAGCCTTGGCCAAGAAATACATTTACTTTATCTTGGGTTAATAAGAGCTCAGATACACATATGACATGTGGAATGTTACACAAATGTGCTCATGTACATATATAAAATGCAGAATGTTAGACAAATGTTCTAATTCTAAAAGCTTATTTCTAAGGCCACATATGTCAATTTGTAGAAATGTGAGTGGTTCACCTCGATTTGCATTCCTCTGGGGACTATTTGTCTCTAAACTTGAATCTGTAGGTTAAGTTAATGCCTATAATTCTAGTACACCGTGACAGTACTTGTTTTGATAGCCACATACCTGTTTTTCTAATTGTTGGGTCACTTTGTTAACTGCTTTCTCTTGTGAGAAAGGCACTGAGCCCACCACAAATACTGTTGGTACGAAAAATTTTGATACTTTTGTGTGGGCTTTCTGTTCTTGTGCTTCTTTCCATGCATATAAGTGATACCCCACAAGCTGTCAAAATATATACTGCTGATGTTTGCACTGCTGTTGCAGTAGATGCAGGAAATACTACTGATCCTGTGGTTGGTAGCTCCTCTTTTGCAGATGATATTCCATCTTCTTTTACACATGATATTTTCATTGGTGGTAAGATCACAACTTCCTTCAGAAGATGTAATTTTAGATGTCTTTTATGTTTTCGCTTGATAGTCAGTTGGCAATTCATTTTTCTCTTTGACATTATCAGCTTAAGGAGGTACTTTAGTCTGTCCTTGTAATTCCACATTCAAAATAATTCAGGAATTTTTTACCCTTATTTAAATATCTGATGTGTTCTCTTATTTTCTGATAAAAAAATTATTTTACCTGAGTTGTTTAAATGCACACCATGGTTGGTGAAATGTATTCTTTCACCGGCATGCAATTCAAGAAAAGTTGCATTTTAAAACACTTTAGATATTTTCAGTAGTATGAATTAAATCATAGCATGAGGGTGTGCTGGAGAGAATGACATTTGCATTTGGTAAATTGTTGAGGGCTTTCACTGTTGCTCTGATAACAAGATATGATACATGTTATTAGATCCTCTCATGAAGATAATGTCATTTTATGTTAATGACTCAAATTGCTTAAGCCATCTTTTATTACCTCATACAGAAGTGCAGCTAGTTTTAGGAAGTATGTCACATTTCACTTAGTTTTGTAAAATATAATGCCCATAGCTATTGGAGAGAAGCAGTAAATTTCCTGCATTTCAATTACGGCAGTACACTTTTAGTTGTTACATATATTTCTGCTATCAACTTTCATGGCATCATTTTGCACTTCTGGCGTTTCAAAGTGAAGATTTACTTCATCAATCAAAACACTCGTTTTTCCCTATGCTTGTAGACACAAAAAGATGTGAGCATTTGATAACTTCAGTTCACCCAAGAGGTTATATTAGACACAATGTAACAGTTCGTTTCTTATTGCTTTGACTAGAAGTTTCCATAGCGAGCAATTTTATGAGAGATCCCAAGGCTTGGACAAACTTTTTTGCTGCTGAAAGAACCTGACAAGGAGCTTCCGCAATACTGTATTTCCTTTTATACCAGTACAAAATTTCATGACTGCAGTTGCTTCACAATACAATATGGACTACATAATTTAACTTCCTGGCAGATTAAAACTGTGTGCCCGACCGAGACTCGAACTCGGGACCTTTGCCTTTCGCGGGCAAGTGCTCTACCATCTGAGCTACTGAAGCACGACTCACGCCCGGTACTCACAGCTTTACTTCTGCCAGTACCTCGTCTCCTACCTTCCAAACTTTACAGAAGCTCTCCTGCGAAACTTGCAGAACTAGCACTCCTAAAAAAAGGATATTGCGGAGACATGGCTTAGCCACAGCCTGGGGGACGTTTCCAGAATGAGATTTTCACTCTGCAGCGGAGTGTGCGCTGATATGAAACTTCCTGGCAGATTAAAACTGTGTGCCCGACCGAGACTCGAACTCGGGACCTTTGCCTTTCGCGGGCAAGTGCTCTACCATCTGAGCTACCGAAGCACGACTCACGCCCGGTACTCACAGCTTTACTTCTGCCAGTACCTCGTCTCCTACCTTCCAAACTTTACAGAAGCTCTCCTGCGAAACTTGCAGAACTAGCACTCCTGAAAGAAAGGATATTGCGGAGACATGGCTTAGCCACAGCCTGGGGGACGTTTCCAGAATGAGATTTTCACTCTGCAGCGGAGTGTGCGCTGATATGAAACTTCCTGGCAGATTAAAACTGTGTGCCCGACCGAGACTCGAACTCGGGACCTTTGCCTTTCACGGGCAAGTGCTCTACCATCTGAGCTACCGAAGCACGACTCATGCCCGGTACTCACAGCTTTACTTCTGCCAGTACCTCGAGTTCGAGTCTCGGTCGGGCACACAGTTTTAATCTGCCAGGAAGTTTCATATCAGCGCACACTCCGCTGCAGAGTGAAAATCTCATTCTGGATACATAATTTAACTTTGTGACCAACTTGTGACTCACCAATCATGCATTGCTCAAATGTCGTGAGGCAACAGTCCTCAATGCTTTGTGAAAATTACTCCAAATTAAACCACATTACCTTAAATAAATACTAACTTCTTGCTGTATCACATATGCAGCTGTGAAACAGAAAAGGCTAACAAGCAGAGCTTTTTATCTATCACTTTCAGCAGACCCACAGTGGTGTGGAAGTAGAATGGGTAACATATATGACTATTTTATGTACTATAAATTGTTCTTTTGGCAAAATATTTCATGTAATGTTATTTGTGAACAGTCTTGCATACTTATAGTGTGTAAATAACAAAATTTCTCATAACTATCTGTGTAGTCAGATAAAAGTTTATTCAGTATTTAACCGGTCTTTCTGATAAATAGGTAGTATGTAGTTTCCTTCAAAACATAAACTTTCCTGTTTCATTACATTCTGTGTATTTTGTACGAGTAGAAACAGGTAACACCAGTTTATTGATATTAATTTATTAATAAATCACACAAAATTAGATTTCTACTGCTTCTTTTTGAAGACATATATCCTAGCTTGTTCCATATGTACTTAATAGTGATGTCTATGAAATATAACCATAAGTGAGGGAATGCATTCCAACAGTTCTAACCACCTGCCATGTCATCTTCAATTGATGGATGTCACAGGATGTGGACTTGGAGGGCACTTGGTTGGCATACCACTCTCCAGCCAACGCCAGTTTTTGTCACTGGAGCCACTACTTCTCAATCAAGTGTCTCCTCAATTGGCCTCACAAGGGCTGAGTGGGCCCAACTTGCCAGCAGACCCAGATGGCCACTCATCCAAGTACTAGCCAAATCCAACAGCATTTAACTTATGTGATCTGATGGGAACAATTATTACCTTTGTGTCAAAGCCATTGGTAAGAACATGAAAAGCTGTGGGAAAAATAAAATTCTGGATCAGTTAGTAAATCTGTTTATGAGCTCCACATCACATCATAAAAGAAAGTGCTCATCATGGAGAAATAAATATTACAGGTCATGATGCTTGTAAATGACTATTTTCCCACCTCATTTTATTGTGAAAGGAAATGGACCTTTCAGTGAAATGGTTTTTGCTGCAAACTTGTATTTTGTTAACTCCTAGTTTGGATCCAATTGACAGCTTTCTTTTGTTTTCTGTAAGATACACTAGACACACATCTGAGTTGAAAGTATTTTATTTGCCCTGTGCCTCCTTACACGTTATGCAAAGTCACAGACAGTAAGGTTTCACATTTCAGTATAAGGATAAGGTGAGGGATCTTGTGAATTTCGTCACCAAACACACACATAAAAAGAAAAAAAAATTCCATCATCCAAAAAAAAACATTTATTCTGCAGGATGATAACATGCATTCTCCAAATAAAGAACTGCTCTTTCAAATAATCATTTTACCTCCAAATACATAAACACAGCGTGGACAACAGAGAATGTAACCAGTCTCAGAAGGTGGTACTGTTCATCAAGGCTATTCTTGGATGCATGCAGTAAAATGGCAATTTTTTTGTTCCTTTGAATGTGAGAGGCTTTTACAATTTGCCAATAAAGATTGGCAACAATTTGTGTTCATCCATTGAAACTGGGAAGAAACAGTTAGCTTTTTGATGCTAGGCTTTTGTCCAGTTGCATGCACTTCAATCCAGGAGGCTAAAAATCATGTGGCCTTGTCCTTACTTACTGTCCAGTTTCATCAGCACTGTAAATCTGTTGCAGAAAAAATTGTACAATTGAAGGTGACTGAAAAAAATCATCCAATCCGTGTCTTTGTTAGCACCAAGTATCTCATCCTGATCAGCAATTTTGAATCTCACAGTGGTCTTTGCATCAATTCAGTCATCCTGATAATATGTCAAACTTGATTCATTCTTCAGAGTATCAAGGAACTCTCTTACTATCATTGCACCTGATACTGGACCTCCTCCATCTCTATTCTGCTGTAAGCACAAGTGCAGTCTTTCACCTAGTTTCACATTACTGTGACAGTCATGCCCTACTATTAGTTTTGGTTGCAAAATTTAACATCTTTTCTTTATTTTCCTGTATGTCTCTCACTGTTTGTGTTTCTATTCGATAACACTGAGAAAGTCTGGCTGCAGATTTGCCCCTTTCTGGCTTATCCATAATTTCTAATTTCTTTTAGATCATTACAACATGTTTGTGTTTCTGTCATATTCGTAGCACGTATGAACCATCCATAACTTCGACAACAGGATAAATGATATAGGGCAACACTTATCCTTTTTAGGTAGCTATGGTCAACGCTGCATTCTTCTTGGCAATGTTTATCAGTGTGCTTATATTTTGTATGAACACAAAGCAATAATTCTGAGGAGAACTGTCCCTGAAGCTTTAAGTGAGTTCCAGATTACTTACCTTTAGCTCATAGAATAAACACTTAGTAAACATATAGACATGAAGGTGGCCACCTACATGGTACATGGGTAGGATCATCAAATTTCCCTGAAGATGAAATGGGTGGTGGTGATAGTAATAGTAGTAGTAGTAGTAGTAATAGTAGTAGTAGTAGCTTTATTCATCTGTAGATCTCTTTTTACAAGGACATAGGACATGTCAAAGTATTTACAGGTTTAGGCCAATTTAAAATAAGATAATTTGCATGCACATACATTTACAGACTTCTAGTTAGGGACAGTGATTACATTTACTCCTGGTATACAATACCTTCTTTTCCAAATACATTATTAAATAATGTAATGCCACAACTTCACTCACTACACACACACACACACACACACACACACACACACACACACACACACACACTGATGATCTCTGGGTCATTTTCTGTACCTGGGAAAACATGAGAAACAATGGAAAAATATTTGAAGGATGTCTCACAGTGGGAATGGACCCCTTATTATCTTCAGGAGTCATTACATTAGTCACATGCTTAACAGAGTGTTGTAAACAAAAAAAAAAATTTCTAAGTACAACAAAAGTTTTCAGGTCCGCAAACTGATTAATCCACCACTTCAAAATTGGCAGCTTGCTGTACAACACACTTACAGGTATAACAGGTGAAAATTTGTGTTTACTTACAGGTTTACCTCGAGAAGGTTCAGACAGGTAGTTGGCTGTTGACCGGTAACGGCAACCATCATGACACCTGTGAGTAGAAATCTAGAGATACTGCAGGAAATCTAACTTTGGACGGGTTCCTGGAGATCAGAGGTTCGATCTGCCCATATAGACGACCAGACTGTTAACAATGGCATACATCATTTGGTTTTCTTTCATGGTTTTCAAACACAGCAGTGTGTCACTGCAGCAGTATGTATGTACACCAGTTGTTGAACTGAAAGGGTCTGAAAATGTTGTCAGAGATCATATACATAATTTCTTGCCATATTATAACACAGTGGTGACAAAAAGTGCCTAGAAAGCAACAGAAAATACTTTTTGATTTTATTACGTTGGATGTACCAGGCATGCCCTACCAATGACAAAACTTATAACTGAAATAAAGAGGTGCTCATTCAGCATAAACTGATACAGCACTAAACTGGCAGTGGCACATATGCATATTTCTCAGTATAAATTGAAATAAATCTTTAAATAAGGTAGATCCCCAGTAATTTGAGCTAATTCTGGGCTGAGGTTACTTCTCAACATGGAAAAAATTCTGATAATAAAGAAATATCACTAAATCAGTGGATAAATCATGAATAAATATTTAATTATCATAATAATGATTAAAACCATAAAGAAAAACAATATAGTCGATATCTATGTTGTTGTCATTGTTGTTGTGGTCTTCAGCTCGAAGATTGATTTGATGCAGCTCTCCATGCTACTCTATAGTGTGTGTGTCTCTGAATAACTACTGCAACCCTCATCCTTCTCTATCTGCTTACTGTATTCATCTTTTAGTCTCTCCCTCTAGGATTTACTTCCCTCCAGTACTAAATTGATGATCCCTTGGTGTCAGAATGTGTCCTATCAATTGATCCCTTCTTTTGGTCAAGCTGTGAAACAGATTTCTCATCTCCCCAATTCTATTCAGTACCTTCTCCCCCCATGAACCATGGACTTTGCCGTTGGTGGGGAGGCTTGGGTGCCTCAATGATACAGATAGCAACCACAATGGAGGGGTATCTGTTGAGAGGCCAGACAAACGTATGGTTCCTGAAGAGGGGCAGCAGCCTTTTCAGTAGTTGTAGGGGCAACAGTCTGGATGATTGACTAATCTGGCCTTGTAACACAAACCAAAATGGCCTTGTTGTTGTGGTACTGCGAATGGCTGAAAGCAAGGGGAAACTACAGCCATAATTTTTCCCGAGGTCATGCAGCTTTACCATATGATTAAATGATGATGGCGTCCTCTTGGGTAAAATAGTCCCCCATTCAGATCTCCGGGCAGGGTCTACTCAAGAGGACGTTGTTAGGAGAAAGAAAACTGGCGTTCTACGGATCGGAGAGTGGAATGTCAGATCCATTAATCGGGCAGGTAGGTTAGAAAATTTAAAAAGGGAAACGGATAGGCTAAAGTTAGATATAGTGGGAATTAGTGAAGTTCAGTGGCAGGAGGAACAAGGCTTGGTCAGGAGAATTCCGGGACTATAAACACCAAATCAAATAGGGGTATTGCAGGAGTAGGTTTAATAATGAATAAAAAAATAGGAGTACGGGTAAGCTACTCCAAACAGCATAGTGAATGCATTATTGTGGCCAAGATAGACACGAAGCCCATGCCTACTACAGTAGTACAAGTTTATATGCCAACTAGCTCTGCAGATGATGGGGAAATTGATGAAATGTATGATGAGATAAAAGAAATTATTCAGCTAGGGAAGAGAGACGAAAATTTAATAGTCATGGGTCACTGGAATTCAAGAGTAGGAAAAGGGAGAGAAGGAAACATAGTAGGTGAATATGGATTGGGGCTAAGAAATGAAAGAGGAAGCCACCTGGTAGAATTTTGTGCAGAGCATAACTTAATCATAGCTACTACTTATTTTAAGAATCATGAAAGAAGGTTGTATACATGGAAAAACCCTGGGGATGCTGAAAGGTATGAGATAGATTATATAACGGTAAGACAGAGATTTATGAACCAGGTTTTAAATTATAAGACATTTCCAGGGGCAGATGTGGACTCTGACCACAATCTATTGGTTATGAACTGTAGATTAAAACTGAAGAAACTGCAAAAAGATGGGAATTTAAGGAGATGAGACCTGGATAAACTGAAAGAACCAGAGGTTGTACAGAGTTTCAGGGAGAGCATAAGGGAACAATTGACAGGAATGGGGGAAGGACATACAGTAGAAGAAGAATGGGTAGCTTTGAGGGATGAAATAGTGAAGGCAGCAGAGGATCAAATAGGTAAAAAGACGAGGGCTAGTAGAAACCCTTGGGTAACAGAAGAAATATTGAATTTAATTGATGAAAGGAGAAAATATAAAAATGCAGTAAATGAAGCAGGCAAAAAGGAATACAAACGTCTGAAAAATGATATTGACAGGCAGTGCAAAATGACTAAGCAGGGATGGCTAGAGGACAAATGTAAGGATGTAGGGGCTTATCTCACTAGGGGCAAGATGGATACTGCCTACAGGAAAATTAAAGAGACCTTTCGAGAAAGGAGAACCACTTGCATGAATACCAAGAGCTTTGATGGAAACCCAGTTCTAAGCAAAGAAGGGAAAGCAGAAAGGTGGAAGGGGCAATGTACTTGAGGACAATATTATGGAAATGGAAAAGGATGTAGATGAAGATGAAATGGGAGATATGATACTGCGTGAAGAGTTTGAAAGAGCACTGAAAGACCTTAATCACAACAAGGCCCACAGAGTAGACAACATTCCACTAGAACTACTGACAGCTTTGGGAGAGCCAGTCTTGACAAAACTCTACCATTTGGTGACAAGATGTATGAGACAGGCAAAATACCCAATCCCAAAGAAAGCAGGTTTGACTGATGTGAAAATTACTGAACTATCGGTTTAATAAGTCACAGCTACAAAATACTAATGCGAATTCATTACAGACAAATGGAAGAACTGGCAGAAGCCGACGTTGGGGAAGATCAGTTTGGATTCCTCAGAAATGTTGGAACATGTAAGGCAATACTGACCCTACGACTTATCTTAGAAGAAAGATTAAGGAAAGGCAAACCTATGTTTCTAGCTGTTGTAGACTTAGAGAAAGCTTTTGACAATGTTGATTGCAATACACTCTTTCAAATTCTGAAGGTGGCAGGGGTAAAATACAGGGAGTGAAAGGCTATTTACAATTTGTACAGAAATCAGGTGGCAGTTATAAAAGTCGAGGGTTATGAAAGGGAAGCAGTGGTTGGGAAGGGAGTGAGACAGGGTTGTAGCCTATCCCTGATGTTATTCGATATGTATATTGAGCAAGCAATAAAGGAAACAAAAGAAAAGTTTGGAGTAGGTATTTAAATCCATGGAGAAGAAATAAAAACTTTGAGGTTTGCCGATGACATTGTAATTTTGTCAGACACAGCAAAGGACTTGGAAGAGCAGTTGAACGGAATGGACAGTGTCTTTAAAGGAGGGTATAAGATGAACATCAACAAAAGCAAAACAAGGATAATGTAGTCGAATTAAGTCGAGTGATTCTGAGCGAATTAGATTAGGAAATGAGACACTTAAAGTAGTAAAGGAGTTTTGCTATTCGGGGAGAAAAATAACTGATGATGGTCGAAGTAGGGAGGATATAAAAT
Organism: Schistocerca serialis cubense; assembly: GCF_023864345.2. NCBI lineage: Eukaryota > Metazoa > Arthropoda > Insecta > Orthoptera > Acrididae > Schistocerca > Schistocerca serialis. Next base: position 732,624,563 of record NC_064642.1, read on the forward strand.
GTAGACTGGCAATGGGAAGGAAAGCGTTTCTGAAGAAGAGAAATTTGCTAACATCGAGTATTGATTTAAAAGTCAGGAAGTCGTTTCTGAAAGTATTTGTATGGAGTGTAGCCATGTATGTAAGTGAAACATGGATGATAAATAGTTTAGACAAGAAGAGAATAGAAGCTTTCGAAATGTGATGCTACAGAAGAATGCTGAAGATTAGATGGGTAGACCACATAACCAAACAGAATTGGGGAGAAGAGGAGCTTGTGGCACAACTTGACTAGAAGAAGGGATCGGTTGGTATGACATGTTCTGAGACATCGAGGGATCACCAATTTAGGATTGGAGAGCAGTGTGGAGGGTAAAAATCGTAGAGGGAGACCAAGAGATGAATACACTAAGCAGATTCAGAAGGATGTAGGCTGAAGTAGGTACTGGGAGATGATGAAGCTTGCACAGGATAGAGTAGCATGGAGAGCTGCATCAAACCAGTCTCAGGACTGAAGACCACAACTACAACAACAACCTTCTCATCAGTTACATATTCAATCTTCCTAATCATCAACATTCCTATGCAGTACCACATCTTGAAAGCTTCTATTCTTTTTTTACCTGAACTGTTTATTGCCCATGTTTCACTTCCATTCAACGCTAAACTCTATACACATATACTCAGAGAAGACTTAATAACACTTAAATCTATAGTCAATGTTAATAAATGTTTCTCTTGAGAAATGCTTTTCTTGAAATTGCCGGTCTACATTTTGTATCCCCTCTATGTTGATCATCATCAGTTACTTTTTCTGGCCAAATAGCAAAACTCATCTCATTTCTTAATCATATTCCCTTAGCACCACCTGATTTAATTTGACTAAATTACATTATCCTTGTTTTGTTTTTGTTGATGTTCATCTTATACTCTCTTTTGAAGACACTGTCCATTTGTTCAACTGCTCTTCCAAGTCCTTTGCTGTCTCTGACAGAATTACGATGTCATTGGCAAATAACAAAGTTTTTATTTCTTCTCCCTGAACTTCCTACTCCCAATGTTTCTTTGGTCTCTTTTACTCCTTGTTCAATATACAATTTGGATAACAATGGGGATGGGATACAACCTTGTGTCACCTTCATCCCAATGAGGGATTCTCTTTATGCTCATTGGCTTGTATAATTGCCATCTGATTTCTGTACAAGTAGAAATACCCCTTCATTTCTTGTATTTTACCCCTGCTATCATCAGAATTTAAAACACAGTATTTGTGTCAACATTGTTAAAAGCTTTCTCTAAGTCTGCAAATGCTATAAACACATAGATTTGTCTTTCCTTGACTTAGAGCCAGTATTGCCTCACATGTTTCTACATTTCTCCAGAATCCAAATTGATATTCACCAAGGTCAGCTTCTACCAATTTTTCTATTCTTCTGTAAATAATTTTTGCTGCTATTTTCCAGCCATGTCTTATTAGTTAGCTTTGTCAAGCATTAGGACTGCTTTGGAAGGTAAGCATGTTTCATTTAGGTATCACTTGGTCTCTGGAACAAAGTCTTCAGAAATCCACTTTTGAAAAATATTTTTGCCCATCCAAACAGATTTTTGGTTGATGTATGGAACAGGCAGTGCAGAAGCAGTGATATTTTTCCTTTCAAACTATCGATTTAGCAGACTTCTCTCTTGCCAGCAGCTTCAGTTTATGGTCTCCACTTGCATACAATGCAGCAAGAACTGTTAACCTCTCTTTCTGTTTTTCATAGCCTGAGGCAGACTTCCTACTTTTGAGGCTAGAATTTTAGATGGAAGTATTTAATAATTTAGCCCTGTTTCATCAGCATTATACAGTTGATCTGGAGTAAGATTATCTTCTTCTATAAATATTCTTCATTTCTCACAAAATTTTGTAACAGCTTAAGAATCTACAGAAAGTTTTTCACCACAAATTTGGAAATGCCTTTTGCTGCATTGCTTCTTCCACCTGTCCAACCATCCTGAACTTGCAGTAAAATTTTCCTCACTTTTCTTTAACTCATTTTCAAAAATATTGCTTTTACTTACAGAATAGGTCCTGAAATTGGAATTCCTTTTTGTGCTTATTGAACAAACCAAAAACCAATGTTGCACTTATTTTTTCATACACAGATTTCTTTATTGACTTCCATTGAAATGATGAAACTTTTCAATTGTGTCTCTGATTCTACACCTGTCTCCAACTGCCACTTCAATGTGGCAATCTGTTATTGACAGATTAAAACATTAAGAAACACACAGTTATACATGTACTGTACACGGTATGTCTGGCTAACTACGTACAGATGTTGTAGCAGTTCCACCCACTTTATTTATCTCCTTTGTTGTCCTTAGTGTCGACATACTGTGTTGCTACACTGGCTGAAAAATGGGTAGTGGATTCAGACATTGACTACTGTAAATAGTGTAGCCAACTGGTGCACAGTTGTGTTTCACAGTACTTTAATTTTACTGTTCACAACCCCCTATTAATGCACAGTTATATGGCCAGTGCACTGTTGTTTAACTTTCAATAAGCCTCATTAATAGTTTGCAGGAAAACCTCCACATACTGCTACAATAGTTTCCTGTTGAACACCTATGAGCAGTAAAACCTAACAATAAAGTTCTCAGTTCTTGAAAAATAATAAGGTACATATGGAGTTGACACTGTCATTGTTTTTACAAGAGGCCTCATTGTTTAACACTTATTCCACAGTTAAGTTGACACATTGTTCTTGTTCTAATTAACACAGGTTTCATGTCTGAACCTCGGCCGTGGACTGACTGACTCATGACCAAAAGTTGAGATCTAATACATCTTCACAATAATAGGTTCTGAAATTACACATTGTTTGATGTTTAATTTACAGAAATTACAATTGAAACTTAACTCATTAAATTAATTGAATACACTGAAAAAATCCGTCTTAAGTTTCTTCTACTAAAAGATTTAGGCCAAATTATTTGTTTAAATGATGAAATTAACATATATAGTTATGTAAACAATACTTTTGACAAAACAATGGAATTAATGAAGGGCTGGTTTTTCTACCACGATTTCGAATAGAGCCAAATAGATCCTTTAAGAATGCTATTGTTTTGTCTCCCAAACGTTCACAATTAGTACAGAATCTATATCAGTTTACATGTCAACAATAGAAATTAAGTTATGAAATAATTATTGATTTCACTCTATGATGAAAGATACTAACTAGGAATTGAAATAAATTAGAAAATCAATTACATACATAAAGCTAAGCACAAAATTAGATCTGCTGTTATATTCTTTAAAACTGAGGACTAGCCTTTCTCTTTTATGAAAATGCAGATTATATTCACATATGCTAATGGTAAATACTTACAGTAACAAAACGAATTTAAGGAGGCAGATGCCGAAATGAGAAGGGAATTAAAATTATCCCAGCTTGCTTTGTCACAATGTTACTACACAATCAACTCGGTATGTATAAAAATATTAAGTCAGTGTTGTAAATTGTGTTCTGTATAGATATTTAGGCATACTTTATTTTAATGAACACTGTTGCTGAGTAGATACAACAATAGGGGCAACAGTAAGGATGGTATGCAATGTACAACTGATTGTCATGTGGTCCCAATTAGTGAAGGCTCGACAAAGAGAGAGCAAGCACACTCCTTGAAACTTAATGGTACAAGTAGACCTGTAATAAAAATGCATTAGCAATCTGAGGCCAAGGTTATTTCAGTGCATTATGGATTAAAACCCTAAGTGCGGCAGTTTTACCTGTATTGTACATGGAAAATTGGAAGAAAGTTCAAAATGTAACATATTGGAAAGTGCGTAAAACATACATGTGAACAACGTATGAAAACTGGTTTTTACTCTAGTTATATGTACAATTATAATTTTCATAGGACCAGCTCAAATTACACAGAACCATGAAATACTGATACTCAAACTACTAGGGCTCTACCGTACATGGAATCTGAAGCAATACGTTGTTTACCAGCATTTAAGTTACCAGTTGTGTATGGTATACATAGTGTGTTCAGCGACAGTGCTCAAAAATGAATGAACGGTGTAGCACTAGCTTCTTACATGATGAAATAATGTGAATATAGTGTATGTAATGTTCGCAGTGATCAGTGTTGAGAAATGAATGAATGTTCTTTACAGGAATGTATAAGGAAAACGGTATTGCACACCTGGAATTGTGCTGTATTTATGAGATCAGCCATGTAGTCAGGAGGATGTGAGTTCTAATCTCCACTGGAATATCCTGATTTGGTTTTATGTGGTTTCACTAAATTACTGCGACAATGTATATCTTTCAACAAGAGACTGCAGTTCTGCAGGAAATTAAAGGGGAACAGTACTTGAGAATGGAGTGAGACAGGATTGTAACCTATCCCTGATATTATTCAATCTGTGTATTGATCAAAGTGTGAAGGAAACGAGGAGAAATTTGGAAAAAGGAATTACAGTTGAGACAAAAGAAATAAAGTCTGCTGATGACATTGTTATCCTGTCAGACATGGTGAATGGCTTGAAAGAGTGGATGAACAGAGTAAACAGTGTCTAGACAAGAGCTTGTAAAATGAGTATCAAGGAAAGCAAAATGAGTACTATAGACGTAGTCAATTTAAGTCAAGTGATGCTTTGGGTATGAGACACTAACAGTTGTACATGAATTTCACTATTTGGACAACAAAATAACTGATGATGGTAGAAGTAGGGAGGATATAAAATGCATATTGGCAGTAGGCATGAAAAGCATTTTTGAGTAAGGGAAATCAGCTAGAATAGAACACAAATTTTGATGTTAAGAAGTATTATTTGAACATATTTATCTCAAGTGCAGTGTTGTACAGAAGCAGTTTAGGCAATAAGAGAATAGAAGCTTTCAAAATGTGGTGCTGCAGTAGAATGCTATAGATTAAATCAGCAAACTGGGTTAACTAATGAGGAGGCACTGAGGTGACTTGGGAGAAAATTATGGGACAACATGACTAAAATAAGGGATCAGTTAATAGGACATATCCTGAGGCGTCGAGGAATAATTGCTTTGGTAATGGGGGAAGTGTGTGTTGGGGGGGGGGGGGGGAGGGTAAAAATTGTGGTGGGAGACCATGGCTCCATTTTATATGATATCTGAAATTGATGTGGGTTGCAGTAATAATACAACGATGCTTGCATGTGTTACAGTAGTGAAGAGAGCTGCATCACAACAACCTTCAGACTGAAAACCACAATAACAACAACAGAGAAAAACCACAAACCTTTATCACTGTGCATCAATGACATGTACTCAAGAGCTGTCTGATATTGGTGACAACTATCAAGAATATCATTACTGACCTGTGGGCATTAAGCATATCACAGTGTGCACAGAATATAGGGTTAAACCTCAGTCGATTAAAACCTCATGTGGTCGCAATGTCTTATTCTAGGCTCATTGCCCAGAAATTTCAATATTGCCTCTTGTCTTTAGTTTTAAATATGGTAACCACAAATTTCATTTCTTATTAAGAGTAACATTTGATAAGGAGACATGCAACAAAACTGGAGATACTCTTGGAAATTTGCATTTGTAAAACAAGATGCTGAATTAGCAGGTAAGGTGTTATATGAATGTCTTGGCCAATATTAAGAAAATTGATAAATCAAGTCTGTGTCTACTAAATTCACTCTTTGTTATTAATCAGAATTACCTTTAGGGAGTAAATGCTTTGGGATGTTAGTATAAGATTTTCAGTGTTAGAATGGACAGTTCTTAGATCTTAGCTGAACTACTTAAAAAGAAAATGCTGTTGGACAGATTGAATAAAAGTATGCTGTCTGTCCTGTTTGTTGGCCAGTACAGTAACAAAGATTTCTTGGTGCAAAGCATGCAGTACTGAAGTTTTTAGGTAGTACCAAATTCACACACTCTGAACAAATTTTTCAAAAGTAATTAAACTTCATTGTAGATAATTTAGTCCTGTGTTCTTTCCATTTGGCAATCACAGTCTATTACCTATTTACTACTTGAGACTAAGGTTATTCGCACAGGATCAGGTGGTAATTCCACACCAATCTGCTTTGACCCTTGACACAACTGTGAAGTGTGTAATCTACCCATCCTTCCTACTTGCAGCTATTGTCCACATTAGTCTGCTATGAAGATTTGAGAGGAGCAAAGATTACAATAAACTTTCTATTTTACTTATCGTTTCACATACAGTTGGCTCCTGTTCTTTTTGTTAGGGTTCTAACTCTTGCAGCTGAAATTCTCACATTTTATGTCCCCGGAGTTGAACTGATCTAAATAAATTTGAAGATTGTTGTTGCAGAATTCTTATTTTTATGTTAATATATTTTCTTACATTTTAGTATCTCATCCAGTCTTTTGATTTCTCACATTAACAAAGACAAAAAAATTACATTCTTCACACAAAATACAAAAAAATATGTTGGATTACACCAGAGGCATGCTTACTATGGTCCCACTCAGCAGAAATAACAATATTCCAAAGGGTTTAAAATTTTTCATGACAAATGAATTTCTATTAGTTTCGATTATTATTTTTATAAATGAATTCAGAAACAAACATAGTAAACATTACTAGATTGTATAATTAACAAAAGAAATTTCAAGCATACGAAATAATTTGTAATTTCAAATGTTTTAAAAAAAGGGCATACAATTTTAACTCTACATTCCGAAGCATTATTTATTGACTATAACATCCAAAATAAAGTAATGGCTTTTCATAAATTTTAGCTTCAAATAAAACATACTGTTTATAAAATTATATGAAACTTTTCTGAAAAGCAGCTGAGATAATACTGATCTGTCCAAAATTTGAAAAATAATACTGGTATCAACAACTACTGTTGAGGAAAACAAGTTCTACAGGTGAATGTCCCATTACATGTGTTGTGTAATGAAATGGTGAGGCTTCATATTTTTGAGCCTGTTTGGTTTGTAGATGATGTGTTGCAGTATTTTGTGGTGCTCTCTTGTGCTGGATATTTATTAGTGAGCTGTTTCATACGAATTGAATATTTCTGGTTCATATTGGAAGATTCCATGCTGGTTTACTGGAGAGGTACTTTAAGTTAGTATATTGTGGCTGATGGACTTATTTTTATATTTGAAACCATTTGCGCCATGATTTCCTTATGGTCCAAGATTTATTATTATTTTTCTTTTCTCTTCAGTTGTGAATAAGATACAGATATTTATGAGTAGGTCATAGATTGTTGCAATGGGCAATGATATGGTGGCTGTGGTAAAGTTCCTACAGTTAGTTGGACTGGTGGTGGATGATTTTTTTTTTTACATTTTTGTGTGTATGCAGGGGAACTGGGGGATGTTGAGCACTTTTGTGTGATATTCTATGTGTGATATGATTTTGTTATTTATAGTTGTTTGTGTATATTGAAACTGGGGATGTATACTGAAATTGGTGGTGAATTTTGGGGTTTTCCTTCTTTATGTTTGGTAATTGTGTTGGATTGTGATTGGTAGGTGTTCTGGATATTGATCTATGATCGCTGGTAAAAATACATTTCTGATATTAGTCACGTGAGCTCAGTGATGTTTGTTGTACTGTGAACATCACTTTAGAGAGAGTAAGTGGAAGTGTTGATAATGGATGTTAGAGTTTCATTGTGTTGGTTTTAGTACTGTGAGCTTCATTTTTTGGTGCCATATAGGTCAAATGAAATTTGTCATCTGATTTTGGAGTTGTTTGAATGTTCATAATATCTAGTGCTTCGCTTGAGGTATATGGACAAAGTGAAATTTGCAACATCATGTTTTAGAGTTGTATGTTGGTTCTGGTATCAAGGGCTTTTTAGGAACTAGGTAGGTCAGCAGAAAATTGTGGTGTTGCGTTATTGGTAGTGTATTCTTCATTTGAGATGTATAGGTCATGCAAAATTTACAACACCAATAGGTTTCAGTTTGGCAATTTTTTTGTGTTAAATTCTGAGAATTTTGTAAGCTTGATTTTTAGATGGATATTTGCTCTGCAGTGATTTCATTATTCTTACTGTCATATATTTAGTTTGTCCCCACCCAAAACCCCCTTCTTCATTTGGTTATCTTGTTCGTTTCATTCTGTTGCTGGAGTTAAATACTCCATATGTTATTTATGTATGTTCGTAGGTGCAATGAGAGACATCATGCTCACCATATTGTATGTGGTTGGAACAGAAGTGTACGTCACAGTGATGACATTGCTGGTCAAAACATGTGGGTGGAGTCACAAATTTCAGTTATGCCAATCTACCTTTTATAATAGTTTGTTCTTCTGATATAGTTTCTGTGATTCGATTAGTCCACTGATCTATTTTTATCAAAGTGGCATAGATTACATTGGTTTTACACTGTGTCATCCGCCCCCGGTAGCTGTGTGGTCAGTGCGAAAGAATGTCAATCGAAAGGGCCCGGGTTCGATTCCCGGCTGGGTCGGAGATTTTCTCCGCTCAGGGACTGGGTGTTGAGTTGTCCGAATCATCAACATTTCATCCCCATCGACACACAAGTCACCGAAGTGGCATCAAATCGAAAGACTTGCACCAGGCCAACGGTCTACCAGACGGGAGCCCCTTGTCACACGATATATATATATATATATATATATATATATATATACACTCCTGGAAATTGAAATAAGAACACCGTGAATTCATTGTCCCAGGAAGGGGAAACTTTATTGACACATTCCTGGGGTCAGATACATCACATGATCACACTGACAGAACCACAGGCACATAGACACAGGCAACAGTGCATGCACAATGTCGGCACTAGTACAGTGTATATCCACCTTTCGCAGCAATGCAGGCTGCTATTCTCCCATGGAGACGATCGTAGAGATGCTGGATGTAGTCCTGTGGAACGGCTTGCCATGCCATTTCCACCTGGCGCCTCAGTTGGACCAGCGTTCGTGCTGGACGTGCAGACCGCGTGAGACGACGCTTCATCCAGTCCCAAACATGCTCAATGGGGGACAGATCCGGTGATCTTGCTGGCCAGGGTAGTTGACTTATACCTTCTAGAGCACGATGGGTGGCACGGGATACATGCAGACGTGCATTGTCCTGTTGGAACAGCAAGTTCCCTTGCCGGTCTAGGAATGGTAGAACGATGGGTTCGATGACGGTTTGGATGTACCGTGCACTAATCAGTGTCCCCTTGACGATCACCAGTGGTGTACGGCCAGTGTAGGAGATCGCTCCCCACACCATGATGCCGGGTGTTGGCCCTGTGTGCCTCGGTCGTATGCAGTCCTGATTGTGGCGCTCACCTGCACGGCGCCAAACACGCATACGACCATCATTGGCACCAAGGCAGAAGCGACTCTCATCGCTGAAGACGACACTTCTCCATTCGTCCCTCCATTCACGCCTGTCGCGACACCACTGGAGGCGGGCTGCACGATGTTGGGGCGTGAGCGGAAAACGGCCTAACGGTGTGCGGGACCGTAGCCCAGCTTCATGGAGACGGTTGCGAATGGTCCTCGCCGATACCCCAGGAGCAACAGTGTCCCTAATTTGCTGGGAAGTGGCGGTGCGGTCCCCTACGGCACTGCGTAGGATCCTACGGTCTTGGCGTGCATCCGTGCGTCGCTGCGGTCCGGTCCCAGGTCGACGGGCACGTGCACCTTCCGCCGACCACTGGCGACAACATCGATGTACTGCGGAGACCTCACGCCCCACGTGTTGAGCAATTCGGCGGTACGTCCACCCGGCCTCCCGCATGCCCACTATACGCCCTCGCTCAAAGTCCGTCAACTGCACATACGGTTCACGTATGGTGGGTCTGACACACCGGTGTCAATGTGTTCTTTTTTCCATTTCCAGGAGTGTATATATGTATATTTACCAAACGAAAGTGCTAGCATGTTGATAGACATACAGACAAACACAAACACAGACACACACACACACACACACACACACACACACATGTCTATCTACATGCCAGCACTTATACACACACACACACACACACATGTCTATCTACATGCCAGCGCTTTCGTTTGGTAAGTTACATCATGTTTGTTTTTAGATATATTTTCCCACTTGGAATGTTTCCCTCTATTATTTGAAAGGTGTCTGCTTGTGTCTGTATATGTGTGGATGGATATGTGTGTGTGTGTGTGTGTGTGTGTGTGTGTGTGTGTGTGTGTGTGTGTGCGTGCGAGTGTATACCTGTCCTTTTTTCCCCCTAAGGTAAATCTTTCCGCTCTCGGGATTGGAATGACTCCTTACCCTCTCCCTTAAAACCCACATCGTTTCGTCTTTCCCTCCCCTTTCCTCTTTCCTGATGAAGCAACTGTGGGTTCCGAAAGCTTGAATTTTGTGTGTGTGTTTGTGTTTATTTGTGTGTCTATCAACATACCAACACTTTTGTTTGGTAAGTTACATCATCTTTGTTTTATACACACACACACACACACACACACACACACACACACACACACACACACACACTGTGTCTCTTCTTTGTATTTATGGCTACCCGTTAATAGATTACCAGCTAGCTCACTGGCTGAAAAGTAATAATAATAAAGATACTGGTCTCTGTAATTGGTCATGTTATTGTTAAGGAACACTTACATCTATTTCTTAATAGCACAAGCAATCATTTTATTCTATTATGCTACAAGGTTTTTGTAAAATATCTATCTTCAGAGCCGGAGTTGCCAGGAAAAGCAATTTCAGGTCAGATTTAAAACTGAGTAAAAGTTTCTGGTAGCCATCACCTTTGGTTCTGTTCTTCAGTTTTTATTTCTGATGACCTGTTTTAAATTGACAAGCAATTTGTCAGCAGATTGTACATATTTATTGCATATCTGGAGCATTGTGAAGGTCATGTAGCTACAGCAAGATGTGAGAATGAAACATATGTGCACTGATTGTGGTAAGAAGTACAGTTAACGTCTGGGCACAGCTGCACAGCTCCAACAATGCTGTGAACACGTAATAAGTATGTGCCATCTGATGATAGTGATTCAAAACTGGACATGCTAAATAAAGATTGAAAAATGGTACAAAATGTGGTTGATTGCTGTAAATTCTGGAAACTTTTATTCATCACAGTCAATTTCCCACATCTATAATGGAAAGACTTTAAAGGCTGAAATTGTTTTGCTACCTGTCAAATTATGTTAGTGGGAAAAGAGTAGTGAACTTTGGTGGCTGTTAGTGAATGTTTTTGTGAGCATTTGGCAGATTTAGTGATAAACAGTTATTACATTTTTTTAAAACTTTTTTAAAATTTTCACTAAAATAAGTTTTTTGCCTTCCCCCCATGAACCATGGACCTTGCCGTTGGTGGGGAGGCTTGCGTGCCTCAGCGATACAGTGTGTGTCTGGTAATATATTAATGTTATGGCCAACCAAGCTGAACATATCTAGAAGAAACTGTTGTAAATATGCATTCATTTTGCCTTGGCAGCCAGAGACTGTGTTCACGTGCATGTGAGTTGCTCACAACTCCCAAGCACATTTAAGTGCATGTGAGTTGCTCGCAACTGACAAGCACATGACGACAGTCTCTGGCTGTCAAGGCAAGACTTTGTGTGTGTGTGTGTGTGTGTGTGTGTGTGTGTGTGTGTGTGTGTATGTATGTGTGTGTGTAAGGCCTGCTTGGCTGAAAGCTTTGTTTGACAATCTTATTGTTGTATGTATCTGTGTCTCAGCATCTCCACTGCGTGGTGAGTAGCAACTATCATTTTCATAGTGCTGTCATTATTCCAGGCTGTATTTTACATTGTTTGAAGATTGGTGTTAAACATGCTATTGACCAAAGTAGTAAAGACAGACTATCACTCTTGTAGTGAGATACAAGACATACAATGGGTATCTTGCCAAGAGTATAGTTCACCTCTTACTGTGTGGTGCCCGTCAAGATAGACAGTCTTGCTTAAGGCTTTTCACATCAAACCTGTGGCTGAGCAGCCACCAACTGTATGTTGCCTCAAGCTGAATAACAGATTGGTAAAGACATAAACTGAGAGACAGCTAAGTTCTCACGTCTCCTTGACAAACCATCTCTACAGGTTCCGTGCAAGACTGTCATCAATTTGAGTGGCATGGTGTTGAGTGATGATGCAGTCTCGGTTTTGCAGAAAGGTCTCAACTTCGCTCCCACCCCCAAGTTCACTCCGGTCGCAGAAATTGTTAGTGCTGTTGAACAGGTTGCAGCTCGACTTCCGCCAGAATCAGCCGAGGAAATACGTCGTGAAACTTGTCGTGCTTTGACGTAATCCAAGCCGATGAAGTCAAATATCAGCAGTAAAGAGAGGGCGGCCATTCGTGATCTGAGGGAGCGCTCTGAAATTGTTGTCTTACCAGCTGACAAAGGCAATGCTACAGTTGTTGTCTCCCATAAGGACTACACTGATAAGATGCAGAGCCTGCTAAATGACGATTCCTACCGGAAGATCAGCGTTGGCCCTACAAAGAAGGTGGAGAACAAGACGAGGGCGCTTCTCAAGGACGCAGATTTACCGGAGGGTGACGCTAAGAAATTGTTACCCCAAGGTCCGGTACCGCCGAGACTATATGGACTCCCGAAGGTTCACAAAGAGGGGATACCATTACGCCCCATTGTCAGCAACATCAGGGCACCTACATATTTGTTGGCCAAATACCTGACGGGAATATTAAGTCCTTATGTGGGTAAATGCCCTCATCACATCCGGAATTCCGTGGATTTTGCTAAGCGCCTTGACAGCTTCAGGTTGGATGAGTCAGATATCATGGTGAGTTTTGACGTCGTTTCCTTGTTTACGAGGGTACCCCTGCGAGAGTCTCTAGAATTGATTAGTCAGAAGTTTGACGAGAAGACCACTGAACTTTTTAGGCATGTCTTGACTTCCACGTATTTTCTTTTTAATGGAGAATACTACGAACAAACGGAGGGAGTCGCCATGGGTAGCCCACTCTCACCGGTGGTAGCGAATTTGTACATGGAGAACTTCGAGGAGGAAGCCCTGTCGTCATCCGTATGGAAACCTTCTTGCTTTTTCCGTTACGTGGACGACACGTTCGTCATCTGGCCACATGGTATGGATAAACTCCGTGACTTCCTTACACATCTAAACTCCTTACACCCCAACATCAAATTCACTATGGAGACTGAAACGGAGGGTAAATTACCTTTCCTTGACATCTTGGTCAAGAGAAGGGCTGACGGCACCCTAGGTCATGGGGTGTATCGGAAGACTACGCACACTGATCTGTATTTGCATGCAGACAGCTGCCACCACCCTTCACAGAGGAATGGGGTACTTAAAACTCTAGTACATAGGGCGCGCACTATCTCTGACGCAGAGAGTCTACCCCAGGAATTGGAACATCTGAGAACTGTATTTCGAAAAAATGGGTACTCAGAGTGGCAGATTCAACGTGCTCTCCGCCCAACCACTGCAGCACAACCCCTTGAGATGGATGAAGTCACGAGGGAGGAGGTAGGCACTGCATTTATTCCATACACAGGCGCACTCTCGGGGAAAATCGCTCGCATTCTGAAGAAACACCGGGTCGGAACTGTGTTTTGTCCTCCAAATAAAACTCGTGCACTAGTGGGGAGCGCCAAAGATGACCTCGGTTTGAGGAAGGCCGGCGTGTACCAGATTCCGTGTCAATGTGGCAAGTCGCATATTGGTCAGACGATGCGTACCGTCGAGGATCGATGCCGTGAACACCAGAGGCACACTCGTCTGATGTATCCGAGCAAGTCGGCGGTCGCTGAACATTGTTTGTCGGAAAATCACGCCATGGAATATGACCGCACGAGGATTCTGGTACAGACGTCGAGATATTGGGACAGCGTTGTTAGAGAGGCCATCGAAATTCGCACCAATGACGACCTCATAAACCTTGACTGTGGCTATAATCTTAGCAAGGCTTGGGAACCAGCGATCGGGTTAATCAAGAGTAAATCGAGCAAACGTATAGTTGTGGCGACCACGGCGGACAGAGCCATCACTCCGACGTCATCTCAGACGCCGTCGCAATCTGTTCCACCGCGCGACCATGGCGCGGGGCGCGGATGGCGGAGGGAGCGCGCCGCGGGCGGAGGGTATTTAAATCGGCCGCCGCCGCGACCGAACCCAGTTCCCTCTGAGCAGCCATAAGGTACGTATCTCCGTGCCGGCACGTTCACAGGAGCTCAGTCCGTCAGTTCACCTGATGATGGCGACATGTATGATCGCCGAAATATTGTGCCCGTTGGACACTGTAGACCGGCAGCACACCCGTGGATATTTTGATATTAAATTGTCAGGTTCTTTGAGCATAAGTTGGATTACACTTCACCAAGTGCTCCCATAGTACATGTTTTCTTCTTAATTGAAGTTCATGACAATTTCTATTCATCAGTGTGTTTGAGAATTATTCCCAAACAAAAAATTCAAAATGCAAAAATTTATAGCCCCAGCATTTGAGTCTGACTGCCAGAATGGTTCTATTGCTGCCAGTGTACATTTAGTATAAGGAGCATGAAGGTAAGATTACAGAAATAATGGCTTGTACAGAGGCACACAAACAGTCATTTTTTCCTTGCTCTATTTGTGAGTGGAAGCTGAAAGGAAATGTGTAGTGGTGGTATGGGGTACCCTCCACCAAACACCATTTGGTGGCTTGAGCAGTATCTATGCAGATGTAGATGTAGAAGTCTTCCTTTAGTAGCTGAGACAGCTTTGGAAATCAGCTCACAGGAACACGTTGCATAGCCAGCAGTTGAACTGCCATATGTTGCAGAGGAGGCTGTGGTGTAGGTGGCTGTTCTGTAAAATCTTGATAGATGGCATCGTATGAAGTGGGATGAAGATGTGATATATCACAGATTGCTGTATGGAGAGGGAGTTGGGGGATTGTGAGGTGCTGCTCACATGTGTTGCATGACACAGTAGGCACGGATGAAAAAACTACCTGCAAACATGGATGGAACAACTGTGGTTATTGAAGGATGAGTTGGTAGGTCTGAATGCCTATCAGTACCTTGCAGCATGAGTCTGGATTAATTGTCCTGCTTCTGCTGTGGGTAGGACGTGGACATACATGGTAGATGCATTGAGATGAAAGATTGTGGTATGAATTCCTGCATCAACTGGTGTAGGCCGTGATCTGGGGTGGCATACTTTGGTAGCCAACATATGCTGCTATTTGGAATGGAGCTGTCATATGTGGAGGAGGATGTTAGTGTTTAACGTCCCGTCGACAACGAGGTCATTAGAGACGGAGCGCAAGCTCGGATGAGGGAAGGATGGGAAAGGAAATCGGCCGTGCCCTTTCGAAGGAACCATCCCGGCATTTGCCTGAAGCGATTTAGGGAAATCACGGAAAACCTAAATCAGGATGGCCGGAGACGGGATTGAACCGTCGTCCTCCAGAATGCGAGTCCAGTGTGCTAACCACTGCGCCACCTCGCTCGGTGAGCTGTCATATGTGAATCCTGCCATTGTGGTGCATATGAGGTTAAGTTTGTTGCAAGAAGACTGGCATGGCTTTTAGTTCCACAATCAAGTGAAGCTGGCCTTTCAGTGTCTAGATTGCCTTAGCTTCAAAATCAAAGTCTGATAAGTAGGTATGAAAAGCAGGATCCAAGGCTCTAGACATTAGGTGATCCATTGCCTGTTGGTCAATAAGAGTAAGGAGCAGGGTGTTTTCCCTGATAGACTGAAATATGCCATTGTAAAACCATTGCATAAAAAGTGGGATACGTCGGATGTCAACAACTATCGCCCAATCTCTCTTCTGACAGCTCTATGAAAAATTTTTGAGAAATTAATGTATTGAAGATATGCATTATTAATGTATTCTTGATATGCATATATAAAGTACTAACAAAATGTCAGTTTGGTTTTCAGAAAGGCTTTTCAACAGAAAATGCTGTATACGCTTTCACTGATCAAATATTAAATGCTCTGAATAACCAGACATCACCCATTGGTATTTTTTTGTGATTTCTCAAAGGCCTTTGACTGTGTTAATCATGGAATTCTTTTAGATAAGCTAAATTATTATGGTTTGAGGGGGGCAGTGCACAAATGGTTTAGTTCATACTTAACTGGAAGAATGCAGAAAGTTGAAATAAGTGGTTCATGTAATGTCAAAACAACAGCTGATTCCTCAAACCGGGGGGCTATCAAGTATGGGGTCCCACAGGGTCCTTTACTGTTCTTGATATGCATTAATGACTTACCGTTCCACATTGATGAAGATGCAAAGTTCGTTCTTTTTGCTGATGATACAAGTATAGTAATAACATCCAAAAACCAAGAACTAAGTGATGTAATTGTAAATGATGGTTTTCACAAAAGTATTAAGTGGTTCTCAGCAAACGCACTCTCTTTAAATTTTGATAAAACACAGTATATACAGTTCCGTACAGTAAATAGCACAACTCCAGTAATACGAGGGCAGTTCAATAAGTAATGCAACACATTTTTTTTCTGAAACAGGGGTTGTTTTATTCAGCATTGAAATACACCAGGTTATTCCCCAATCTTTTAGCTACACAACACTATTTTTCAACGTAATCCCCATTCAATGCTACGGCCTTACGCCACCTTGAAATGAGGGCCTGTATGCCTGCACGGTACCATTCCACTGGTCGATGTCGGAGCCAACGTCGTACTGCATCAATAACTTCTTCATCATCTGCGCAGTGCCTCCCATGGATTGCGTCCGTCATTGGGCCAAACATATGGAAATCTGATGGTGCGAGATCGGGGCTGTAGGGTGCATGTGGAAGAACAGTCTACTGAAGTTTTGTGAGCTCCTCTCGGGTGCGAAGACTTGTGTGAGGTCTTGCGTTGTCATGAAGAAGGAGAAGTTCGTTCAGATTTTTGTGCCTACGAACATGCTGAAGTGGTTTCTTCAATTTCTGACGAGTAGCACAATACATTTCAGAGTTGATCGTTTGACCATGGGGAAGGACATTGAACAGAATAACCCCTTCAGCGTCCCAGAAGACTGTAACCATGACTTTACTGGCTGAGGGTATGGCTTTAAACTTTTTCTTGGTAGGCGAGTGGGTGTGGCGCCACTCCATTGATTGCCGTTTTGTTTCAGGTTCGAAGTGATGAACCCATCACTGAGTTGTTTGATGGTGATCCATCGATCATCTCGAACGAGTGTGTTCACACGCTCCGCCATTGCAGAAGTCACAGCTGTGCACGGCCGGCCCGCACGCGGGAGATCAGACAGTCACGCTTGACCTTGCGGCGATGATGACACACGCTTTGGCCAACGACTCACCGTGCTTTTGTCCACTTCCAGATCATCGTAGACATTCTGCAAGCGCCTATGAATATCTGAGATGCCCAGGTTTTCCGCCAAAAGAAACTCGATCACTGCCCGTTGTTTGCAATGCACATCCGTTACATACGCCATTTTAACAGCTCCGTACAGCGCTGCCACCTGTCGGAAGTCAATGAAACTATACGAGACGAAGCGGGAATGTTTGAAAATATTCCACAAGAAATTTCCGGTTTTTTCAACCAAAATTGGCCGAGAAAAAAAATGTGTTGCATTACTTACTGAACTGCCCTCGTAAATATAGACTTTCAACAGAAGTCTGTAGCTAAGGTAGAATTTTCAAAATTTTTAGGTGTGTCCATTGATGAGAGGTTAAACTGGTAGCAACACATCGATGGTATGCTGAAACGTCTGAGTTCAGCTACGTATGCTATTAGGGTTATTGCTAATTTTGGTGGTAAGAATCTCAGTAAATTAGCTTACTATGCCGACTTTCATTCATTGCTTTCGTATGGCATCATATTCTGGGGTAATTCATCATTGAGTAGAAAAGTATTCATTGCTCAAAAACGTGTAATCAGATTAATTGCTGGAGCCCACCCACGGTCACCCTCCTGACATCTATTTAAGGATCTAAGGATTCTCACAGAAACCTCACAGTATATATATTCACTTATGAAATTTGTTGTTAATAATCCAATGCAGTTCAAAAGTAATAGCAGTGCGCATAGCTATAACACCAGGAGAAAGGATGATCTTCACTATGCTGGGTTAAATCTGACTTTGGCACAGAAAGGGGTAAATTATGCTGCCACAACAGTCTTTGTTCACCTACCAAACAGCATCAAAAGCCTGACAGATAGCCAACCAACATTTAAAAATAAATTAAAAGAATTTCTAGATGACAACTCCTTCCACTCAATGGCTGAATTTTTAGATATAAATTAAGGGAGGGAAAAAAAACTTAAACATTAGTTCAAAATGGTTCAAATGGCTCTGAGCACTATGGGACTCTACTGCTGTGGTCATAAGTCCCCTAGAACTTAGAACTACTTAAACCTAACTAACCTAAGGACATCACACATATCCATGCCCGAGGCAGGATTCGAACCTGCGACTGTAGCGGTCATGGGGGTTCCAGACTGTAGCGCCTTTAACCGCTCGGCCACTTTGGCCGGCTTAAACATTAGTGTCATGCAATATTTTGTGTAATGTAATATCTTGTAGAGACATCTTTCATTAACCTGACACGTTCCACATCATTATGAAGTGTCATATTCATGATCTATGGAACAAATAATAATCTAATCTATTCTAATGGTAGTATGAAAAATGAAATTAGTAATTCATGAAAAAATAAGCAGATTCAATAGTGATATGAGCTGGTACTACTGTAGATACAAAATTCACTTTATTGTTGAAGAAACACAATATGTAAACAGAAGTATATGTGAAAGTTAACACACAACCATAGAGACTAGAGTCAAGATCATAGTTTGCCATAGGAGTAGTTTCCTTGGTTATTGGTAGTTGCCAAGACCTCATGTATTGAAGTTACTGTTGTAATAGATGTGAGTTTCACTTAGGGTCTATGTGCTTGATCAGCACACATTTCTCAGTGTGGTGGTTGACAGAGAAATAATTTATTCATCAGAATGAACATTTTTTTAATGTAACATGATGGTACAGCTGTAGTAAACTAAATTTGTTTATTGCAACAAGAATGTATGGAGTTGTTGTAATGTCCAGTTTTATATGTCTTTTGTCAGTTATGTCCTTTCTCCCCACCACCACCAAAAGAAACTGATAAAAAAATTGGTTTCACAAATTGCTGCGTGTTGGAGGTGGGGTGGGGGGCAGGGCTGTATGCTGGGCTAAAGATTTCCCTAAATTGGGTAGGTTTTCGTACTCCAGCTAGCTTATCTGCAGTGCTTAAGCGATCAACAGTAACTTCATAAACACTGATTTAAATGCATCATTTTGGAGTTGAGAACTGTAGACTCACTATTTCAAGGTGGGGCAGGAGAAGACATGGCTCTACTGTATAGATGAGGAACTTGAAACCTAGTAACATCATTTGCTATAGCTCTTCTCCTTAGATAACCCTTTTCTTTTTCTTTTTTTATGTTATGCTGGCAGTAGGTGTACCACTTTTACGTAAACCACTAAAGTTTCAGTAAAATTCATTATTCATCAGTTTATTTTCATTCTACTAATGCCAACAATATAGTTAATTTTTCAGTATACACATTCTTTTGAGAGAAACGTGTAACTTACTTTATTCAGAAGCCATATGCTCGGAAACATATCATGAGGTAACAATTCTTTATTTCTAGAATGACATAAATTCTTCGAAAGCCCTTATTTCACTCTTTCAGTAAACATTTTATAATTCAGGAAAAGTCATTAACTAAAAAGGTATTCATAATTAATATGTCAACAATGCAGAAAATAATATTATTAATTGGACCTTTAAGTATATTTATAACATCATAACTGAATTTATAATTTTCTTGGCCTAATTTTTCTGAACTAGAATGTATCTTTCATTATCAGAGTAATTTCATAATTAAAAATGAAGACTACTGTCCTGTGAAATTTACAAGTGGCTTGGTAAAATCCCACAGCTGTGCACATGGTATGAATAAAATAATCCACCCAACTTTATTTATTTCCCAGTCATCTACCACACAGCTAAACAAAATTATTACCTGCTTCCCCATAATGTCATTGCCACTAATTTCAATATTGTTCTGTTTATATGTTGTTGTTGTTGTGGTCTTCAGTCCTGAGACTGGTTTGATGCAGCTCTCCATGCTACTCAATCCTGTGCAAGCTTTTTCATCTCCCAGTACCTACTGCAACCTACATCCTTCTGAATCTGCTTAGTGTATTCATCTCTTGGTCTCCCTCTACGATTTTTACCCTCCACGCTGCCCTCCAATACTAAATTGGTGATCCCTTGAAGCCTCAGAACATGTCCTACCAACTGATCCCTTCTTCTGGTCAAGTTGTGCCACAAACTTCTCTTCTCCCCAATCCTATTCAATACTTCCTCATTAGTTATGTGATCTACCCATCTAATCTTCAGCATTCTTCTGTAGCACCACATTTCGAAAGCTTCTATTCTCTTCTTGTCCCAACTATTTATCGTCCATGTTTCACTTCCATACATGGCTACACTCCATACGAATACTTTCAGAAATGACTTCCTGACACTTAAATCAATACTGGATGTTAACAAATTTCTCTTCTTTAGAAACGCTTTCCTTGCCATTGCCAGCCTACATTTTATATCCTCTCTACTTCGACCATCATCAGTTATTTTGCTCCCCAAATAGCAAAACTCCTTTACTACTTTAAGTGCCTCATTTCCTAATCTAATTCCCTCAGCTTCACCCGACTTAATTAGACTACATTCCATTATCCTTCTGTTTATATAGCAATATGAAATTACTGCTAGTAAATGTTACAATAACTTCTCCATGGCAGAGTGATGATTAGCTATTTTCATCTTAATATTTCAATGTAAAAATTCATAGAGTGCACACATCCATTCCAAATTTCAACATCAAAGCCACTAATATGAACAGATCTAACTGTTACAGTCACTCAGTGTGATCACTTCATGAACTTCATTGGAAATTTTGGCTGTATTCATCCCAATAACTTCTCTGTGTTAAAGTGTTAGTAAAGCTTCAGTGACTGAGTTCTTTGAAATGTTATTTTGAGAAGATTTATTTTTTACTGACTTGAATGAGGACTTCAACATGGAAAGAACCTGACACTGTTTAATGTTCATCCAGTGCAGTAGCTGACTTAGTGTATTTAAACTATAAACTAAAAAAAGTTAATCTTCATCATTACATGTTTTGGCTCTAAGAAATGTGAAGTAATCTTCAATTTAAATCAGTGGTGTCTTGTCCATCACTGAAATATTAGACTACATCTCCAACCGATTTCAGAAAATGAACAGTTTGGCATTGCCAAAGAATACCAGCAATATAACCAGGTCAGTAACATTATACAGTGTGTTTGGCTTTTCATTGGGCAACTGAAGGCCCATTAATGATGAAGAAAAGCTACCTAATTATGCACTAAACATAAAATGTGGCTACCCATTCAAGTAAGTATGAGAGAACCAGTGGCCCTTGTGGGGCCACCGCATTCCCCTCCCCCCTCCCCCCCCCCCTCCCCACCGTCAGTGCCCCTGCCAGTCAGCCCGCATGCTATTTGTTCATTTCTTTCATCAGTGAACTAGGCTGAATCGAGTTATCGAGTAGTTGCACTTTCCTGTGTAGCACGCGTGTCTGTGTCATCGTATTTTATATGTTTCTGCGTGGCACATAGATAGCTACTACATATCTATGAGAAAAGTCATGGCCGTTCTAGTGATCTCGATGCATCATTCTGTCTGGCATTTGTTTGAGAAA
Source organism: Schistocerca serialis cubense (assembly GCF_023864345.2). Lineage (NCBI taxonomy): Eukaryota > Metazoa > Arthropoda > Insecta > Orthoptera > Acrididae > Schistocerca > Schistocerca serialis. Next base: position 732,646,236 of record NC_064642.1, read on the forward strand.
GGTCACAAATGTCCTACTGTTTTCTTGTACAGAGAACCTTCAATTCGTAGCATTGTAAATATAGACTATTCACCAAATAGGAAGCTAGTTTACATTCAGAAGCAGAAGTATTCAGACTAAAGAATGAATAAATAAAAAGCCCTAGTTGTAGCTAGTACAAGTGTAAAGACTAGTCAAGAGTGAGAGTGATCAGTTGATTATGAAGTATTAATAATAGTAATTCATAGTAATATCAGTAAAAATATTGTAACGAGAGTCGTAACAATATTTTTGCTAATAATGTAACAATAGTTTCCCATAACTAATGCATAATATGGGCAACTATTGACACATATAGCTCCAATAACAGTGACTTCCAAGAAGATCCACAGATTTCTTGAGATAGCTCAAGATATCTTTAGTGCCCCCTACTTGGGGTTTTTCTGTACGTCACTGGAGAGGACTGCACATGAAAAAGAAAAAAGCATTTTGTAAGCTACTTCCTTTCCAACTGGAAAACAGCTTGCCCCAAACTGCAGTACTAAATGATACACTGTATGGTTTGCTCATTGGCACTTGAAGGGTTTGTTACTGTTTCATGAAGTGAACAGATCATATGAGGAATAAGTCATTTTTGTAAATTTTCTATTCTTCATATATGAGATGTGCTTGTAAGAGTTATTGTTAAGTCAATTAAAGTTCATCAGGCAAATTCAGGAAAACTAATATTATGAGTGGGGGTTAAATACCTATACACAGTATTAATATGTACATCCTACAATGAAATTATGGAGTAATCTACAAACTAATGCTATGAGTTTGATGACTGAATAGAAGGCCAAATAGAATAAACAAAAAAAATACAGGAAACCATTCAGTGCATTTACATAACTCTCTGGATTAAAATTATCTTTCACAGATGAATAATATTGAATTCGGTTCCTGTTAAATGCCACATTTTTAACTAGTTCAGGGATAAGCATTATATCTCTTGGATCAAACATAATTCCCTCCTTTTGACAAAATGCTGGCGTGTTCTAATAATAGTATTTCTCTTGGTTAGTACACACAGTAACAGAACAGTATTGTTGTAAAAGAGAACAGTAACATATGCGTCAGATCTACATCCAAGAAGGTACTATCCAGTATAAATATTTCACTATATGTACCTCAGGCAAATGCTACAAAAAAGAATTCTTGGTTAAGTAGGTATAACTTGTGTAGAAAGGACATCATGTCAGGATGTGATACAAGAAAACATAAAAAAAAGATATTTGCTTTCACAGTTACATTTTATTTTCTGTATACTACCACGATTAGTGAAATATTTGTAATAAGATACCATTACTACAAACAAACAGAAATTTGTAAATAGACACTAGTGGTACAATAAGCTGCCAAAATGTTTTAAGTGTGGTAACCAAAATTTGTTTTACCTTACAACACACAGGTAGTGAATAAGCAACATGGATTATGAACCTCTCAATACTGTACGGCATAGTCCAAAATAAAAGAACTGCAATTTTACAATTGAGAGATAGCAAAATCCAAAAAAAGAATCGTACAAATGGCAACAATTCCACACCTATTGCAGTAAACTATACATTAAATCATGATTTCACTTTCAGATATCACTATGAGATATTGATGCTTACAATGAAGAACAAATTATGCGCATTTTTGTACTTATGTAGAACTGACTAAAATTGCTTGCGTAAACAGTTTGAAATCCCGCTTATGAAATGTGAACAACAGGAGGCTAAGTTGGGGCTGTGGGGAGAATGGAGAAAAGTAGAGAAAGGAAAAGGATTCTGAAAATTCACCTGTGGGGTAGAAGAGTGTGTGGGCTTGAGTGGGAGTAGGTTAGAGGATAGGGAAGCTTGAGGTCAGCAGGATGGTGTGGGTGGAAAGAATCCAGTCGGTGAAGCAGTCATTGAATTCAAGCATATCATGTTGGGTAGCATGCTAAGCAACAGGGTGATCCAGCTGTCTCTTGGCAGTTTGGCAGTGGCCATGCAGAGGCGCACCAAGGTTTCACTACCGTAAGCAGGTTCAAATGGATGGAAGTTGTGCCCTATAACAAAGCTGTGCCTGATAACGAAACATATAGGAGTTTCCTGAGTAAATTAATTACAGTTACAGCCAATGCTTGTAACAGTGTGATATCCTCATGCATTTGTGCAGCAGTACAAATTGTCAGGGTTGCTTCTAAAGTGTATGAAATATATGTCTGTGTCTTTATTATCTACAGTTATCTATTCTGTTCCAGTACTTACTATCAACACAATTTTATGTAATAGTCAGTATATGTAGAACCATTTATAACATGGTTCCAGCATGTTCAAGAAAATGTTAAAAAAAAAAAACAGGCAAACAAACACCATCTGAAAAGGCCTTGAAGGCCCAATGGTACTGACCGACTGCTGGGCTATCCTCAGCCCTTAGGCATAACTGAGTGCAGATACAGAGTAACCTGTGGGGTCAGCACTCCACAATCCCAGCCATTCTCAGCTTTTGTGACTGATATTGCTACTTGTCAGTCAAGCAGTCAGCAGCACTCGGCACACCAGGACAATAGCTAACAGTGCTAGCCAACACCAACAGCTCTTAGCTTTGGTGATCTGATGGGAACTGCCGTTACCACTGCGGCAAGGTCATAGCCAATAAAATATTGGTTTCATTTTAATTTTTTCTGACCAAATGAAATTAGGGTGTAACTGTCTTGTACATGTTCCTTAGTACATTACATAGTTCACAGAACTCAGCACATTTACACAAGAAACATTAAATACAAAATAATTTTTAATCTTTATGAGCACCCAATATTTAGGTTTTCTATGTAATATTATCACTCCTAGCAGATTTGTATGTTCGCAATATTTTTTATTTCAGTGTCACAAAATCACTAATTAAAAAATTGGCTATTTAGAAATTGCTTTCCCACAAATAAACACTATTACATGCATATTTAAAGACTGAAAGCAAACTGTACAGGGTAATCCCTCAAGGCAAAATTCACATCCTTTGGCAGCACTTTGTCAATGGTGTAGCCAATGTGGTATGCCTTTTGCAATTGGTCCCTGCAAACCAAGTTCAACCTGGAATATAAGACAATGAATGCCAGAGTAATAAAATCTCATTCCATACTGTAATGTTTAATACAATTACAATTCCAAAATTTGCTCACCTTTACTCTCGGTGGATTTCTTTTGCCGCAACTGGGTAATAAATCTGTAAAAATGCAACTGTAAAGATCATAGTACAGTTTGTAGATGTACTATCAATACTGTATCTCAGTGTTTAAAAACACACTTCAATGCAGGACTTCGGTGGGTAGTGATACCTTACTTATGGAAATTTGAAAAAATCAACAGAGACCAATTACTATCGATATAATCAGCTCGGTATTTCAGTTAAAGCTTGTTGTTGTTGTTGTTGTGGTCTTCAGTCCTGAAACTGGTTTGATGCAGCTCTCCATGCTACTCTGTCCTGTGCAAGCTCCATCATCTCCCAGTATGTACTGCAACCTACATCCTTCTGAATCTGCTTAGTGTATTCATCTCTTGGTCTCCCTCTACGTTTTTTATCCTCCACGCTGCCCTCCAATGCTAAATTTGTGATCCCTTGATGCCTCAGGACATGTCCTATCAACCGATCCCTTCTTCTAGTCAAGTTGTGCCACAAACTTCTCTTCTCCCCAGTCCTATTCAATACCTCCTCATTAGTTATGTGATCTACTCACCTAATCTTCAACATTCTTCGGTAGCACCACATTTCGAAAGCTTCTATTCTCTTCTTGTCCAAACTATTTATTGTCCTTGGTTCACTTCCATACATGGCTACACTCCATACAAATACTTTCAGAAACGACTTCCTGACACTTAAATCTATACTCGATGTTAACAAATTTCTCTTCTTCAGAAACGCTTTCCTTGCCATTGCCAGTCTACATTTTATATCCTCCCTACTTCGACCATCATCAGTTATTTTGCTCCCCAATTAGCAAAACTCCTTTACTACTTTAAGTGTTTCATTTCCTAATCTAATTCCCTCAGCATCAACCGACTTAATTCGACTACATTCCATTATCCTCGTTCTGCTTTTGTTGATGTTCATCTTATACCCTCTTTTCAAGACACTGTCCATTCCGTTCAACTGCTCTTCCAAGTCCTGTGCTGTCTCTGACAGAATGACAATGTCGTCGGTGAACCTCAAAGTTTTTATTTCTTCTCCCTGGATTTTAATACCTACACCAAACTTTTCTTTTGTTTCCTTTACTGTTTGCTCAATATACAGATTGAATAACATTGGAGAGAGGCTACAACCCTGTCTCACTCCCTTCCCAACCACTGCTTCCCTTTCATGCCCCTCGACTCTTATAACTGCCATCTGGTTTCTGTACAAATTGTAAATAGCCTTACGCTCCCTGTATTTTACCCCTGCCACCTTTAGAATTTGAAAGAGAGTATTCCAATCAACATTGTCAAAAGCTTTCTCTAAGTCTACAAATGCTAAAAATCTAGGTTTGCCTTTCCTTAATCTTTCTTCTAAGATAAGTCGTAAGATCTGTATTGCCTCACGTGTTCCAACATTTCTACGGAATCCAAACTGATCTTCCCTGAGGTCGGCTTCTACCAGTTTCTCCATTCATCTGTAAATAATTCGCGTTAGTATTTGGCAGCTGTGACTTATTAAACTGATAGTTCGGTAATTTTCACATCTGTCAACACCTGCTTTCTTTGAGATTGGAATTATTATATTCTTCTTGAAGTCTGAGGGTATTTCGCCTGTCTTGTACATCTTGCTCACCAGATGGTAGAGTTTTGTCAGGACTGGCTCTCCCAAGGCTGTCAGTAGTTCTAATGGAATGTTGTCTACTCCCGGGGCCTTGTTTCAACTCAGGTCTTTCTTTGTTCCGTCAAACTCTTCATGCAGTATCGTATCTCCCATTTCATCTCCATCCACATCCTCTTCCATTTCTATAATATTGTCCTCAAGTACAATGCCCTTGTATAGACCCTCTGTATACTCCTTCCACCTTTCTGCTTGTTAACAGAATGTAATAGGATAAGTGTAAGAAAAGAAACAAGCACATTCATTATTTATCTTGTTTATTAACAAAGCTTGGTTTTCCACAACACTGTAAGAGGTATCAAGCCAAATAAGTTACTAAATTTTTTACATGGCGAGTGTCCCAAGGCCTGTAGGCCCAAATCTCTCATGCTGTAGAGGGGGAGGTGTGTGTGTGTGTGTGTGTGTGTGTGTGTGTGTGTGTGTGTGTGTGTGTGTATGTGTGTGTGTAGGACAAGACAAGACAGTGGGTGGGGACAAGACAACTACTCCTGGGTAGCCAAAATGAAGTTATCATGAGACAGGCATTTAGTGAAGCAGTTTAATGATTTTCAGATAAACTGTGGCAATTTGTAGCTTATTCTATTCATTAATTTTGTCAATGTATTTAACTTCAGTCTTAAGTATTTTCCAGTCCAGTTTTAATTTGGCCATCCTCTGTCATCTCATATGTTATGAAGATAATAGTACTTTGCAAACATTTTACTAGCCATTTATAAGCCAGTACTGAAGAGACAAGTCAGAAAGGTTACCAAAATGCTCATAGATTTCTATTCAACTTGTGATTTCATCAAACTTAAACATATCCATTATAATTTTGTAAGTAACTGTAGTTAATGGTGTAATTTTGGATATTCAAAAGTATTTGTGTGTGTTTCCAAAAGAAAATATTTGGGCCATACTAAATTTAGAATACAGTGAATATTGTTCTTAGGTAACAAGAATAAACGCTTCATGAACCATTGTTGATTACTATGTTTATGACTTTATTGTAGAATAGAATCTAATTGTTCAGAGAATAGGGCATTAATAGAAAGAAAAATCTTTATAAACACATTAAAATAAGATTTAAAAACTGCATGAGAATAATGGCCACAAAGGATGAAACTCAATAAATGTACCAAGAACTGTTGTTCACCTGTTGGTAGGAAAAATAAAATTACCTTAAATGTACACATCATAAACTATTTACTTTACAACGTTACTTACCATCCGACAACTGGAATATGGTGATTTTTTTTAGCACTCTGCAATGTACCCTTCCTGCACATGTACTCTCCAATAAGCCAAAAACCTGTAGTCATCCTTGAAGGACTTAATTATATCTTCTGCTGTACTTTATGCGCATTCCTCAAGCATGCATACAGATTCTCAGTGTTAACTCATCATTCCAGACAATTCTCACAGTAAAATTCACAGTTATAAATACTGTATTCAGTCCTTGCAAAACCAAGCAGCATTGTAAATTGGCTCGGTTTTGATATAGCATCACAATCATTAGCCAATCAGCATCAGTAGTTGGGCATTGACAATAAGCAGTACTTGAGCTAGATGTGGTAATGTCTGTGAACTATGCTACTTCCCACATTCTGGTGCGGAAACAATCTTGTGTTTATTTCGTAAAGCTCTGTCGAATAATAGTTAAAATAAGATGCTTCTTTAAACAACATATTTCTAGTTTGTTAATGAAGTTACTGTAAGGGAACACGGATTCAGCCTGTTTATGATGAGAGTTGTCACACTCATTGATGTACTTCATTGGGAATGCTCTATAATTTTGTTGCGAGGAGCATACAATCTGCTGAGTTGGAAACAGTCTGTTCCCTACTGAAGGAGGCCTACCACCTACTAAGCAGCCTGCCACCAGCGACCATAAGCACAGTCACAATCAATGCACATCAGTGCATGAATTGGTGGCACGAGGGCCTTCCAAATTAAAGATTACTCTCAACAACATCGAGAGATGCAGACACCCCAGTTGGACAAGCACAAAAGTCACTCTGAGATGAAAAGCTAAAAGATGATGTTGAGCAACATATACAACAGAGGCTAACTGAGAGGACAGAGTCCGATCAACTCGAACAGTGGAGACTGACCAAAAGATTAATGAACACAGTTTTCAATAGGTCTGAGTATTATTTTGTAAGAAATTGTGAGTCGCTGCATCCACCAATTTCCATTTGCTAAACACAAATGACCTCTCTCCCTACGCTTCCAACACCTTGCCTATATCTTGGGTATGCTCTTTGTTGTGTCCAATATTGCAGCACAGTTGGCTTCTGCATACCTTTGCCTACAGCAAGCACACTACGATTTCTGTCCTTCTGTGTACATCAGAAACCACCCTTATTTTACTAAGTTCTGCTACTGATTCGTTAATCACACTTTTCATATGTTCAATGGAGATAGTGCAAGTTCTGGTCAGATGGCTCACCATGCATGTTAGTTTTTCAATGCCTTGGAGGATCGTTGGATGAGGTTTCTGGACATTGTTTTCTATAAAAAATATTTCTTTTTTTCTTCTTTTTTTGCTCACCCTATTTACTACAATAAATTGAACTCTATAAGTATAATTGTGAAACATGCTGGATATGTAGGGTCTATCTAGGGGTTGTAGAGAGCACTTGCTACATACAGTTCTTCTAGGGAATCCATGTGGGGAAATCTACTTTTTGGGTGTAAAATGAGTTTGAAGTCAAATATCTTTTAAATCGTTTGCTTCATGGCATGCACACAGTGAACTTCCACCTGTGTGTTCTACGGTATAGGACCCCCGACATGGGCAATGTTTGGAGTACTCGTCCTCTAGTTATCTCCTGCGGCATGAAGGACATTCTAGTCAAAGTCGAGAGTGCGCCATGGTCACGCCTCCTAATTTCTCACGGTCGTTCTTGTATTCGTATGACAATGGAACGTGGTTTCACAATTACAACAGGGACTGATCGTCGCCCTCTTCTCAATCAGTGTGCGTATCGTGAAGTGAAAGATTTCAGAGCGATCCGACCTTCATGCTTATTTTACATCCTAACGCTACATTTGCGGACTTGCGTTTCATAAAAGAACTGTACACTTCTAATTCCCTCCACAACCCCCAGAAGCAGGTAATAGGAACTGTGAAACACTCTGAAAACCCGTAACACGATCGTACATAGGCAGCTGTTCATCCCATGCAATCACAATTGCCACGTTTTTATAATCATTTACATGTCACACTCTTTATCTCAATTTCATATCATTTCCAACATTACATCACAGCGCTGCTGTTTTTACACATTTAAATGTTTGATTGCAGGTGTTTTACTAGTGCAGCATAATATAAAGGAAAGAGTCAAGTGGTTTAGACCAAAGTGGCAAAGGTACAAGAGTAATCCCAAAAGTAAGGTCTCCTGACCTTTTTATTTCTACAATGGTTTACATCAGTTTACAGCTTAAACATTAAGCTATTTTTCGACATAATCACCATTTAAGTCGAAGCATTCTTGTAGACACTGTGGCAGTTTTTGCATGTCCACGCCATACCTGCTCGCCACCATGCTGTTCAGAAAGTTATGAACCTCTTCTTTTACCTCGTCGTCGAAACTGTATCGCTTTCCGGCCAAATGTTCTTTTAACCTAGGGAACAGTTGATAGTCACTGGGCGCAAAGTCAGGACTTTAGGGTGGGTGGGTGATTGTGTTCCACTGAAACTGTTGCAGGTGAGCAACGGTTTGCCGAGCGGTGTGTGGGCGAGCGTTGTCATGTAGAATGTGTACGCCCTTGCTCAACATTCCTCTTCTCCGATTCTGGATTGCCCGTTTGAGCTTTTTCAGAGTCTCACAGTACCTGTCAGCGTTAATTGTGGTTCCAGCGATTCAGCTAAAAATGATATTAAAAAAAATAAAAATATTTAAATATAAAAAAAATATTTAAATTAAATATTTAAATAATAAAAATAATAAGGTTAATAATAAAAGTAGGAAACTTAAAATATACTGATAAGACCCTATTATTGGCAGCAAAATGAGCAGGAAGCCAAGAGAGACAAATTTTAAGTCTTCATACCTGAGACTAATATCTTACAAGCCCCAAAGCCCACCAAAAGAGAGGATCAGTTGTGGAGAAGCGGATGGCAAGAAATGCAGACAGTCTGACAGACTGAAGAATTATCTGAGCTGAAAAGCATCAGCAGGAGTCCATGATATACTTTCTGCTTTACTAAAATCTGTAGAACTTGAAGAAACTTGAAATCTAATTTGATGTCAATATCCATGAAATCAGATAACTAAATTTTGCTCGAAATGTAATATTATTACATTACCGAAGAAGGATAGAGTAACGAAGGGACTATCGCCCTATCCAATTACGTCTCTTGACTGTAAAACGTTGACCACTACAATAAAAAAGTGAAAGTACTATTTTAATACGGGGTTTAGCATTCGAAAATTTAAGGGTCCTAGGTATGTAATAAAAGTAATATAGTACATCTTGCTGAGATGGGAAAAAATCAGAGTTTCAGCGTTGTGTTGTTCATTTTGAAGTCGAATGCCAATAAATAACGTGGACGTAACAAGTTTATTTGCGTGGCCGTGTTCCGCAGCAAGCATATAAATACCGTGTGATCAAAAAGTCAGTATGAAAAGTTAGTAAACCACGAAATAATGTAGATAGAAAGGTAAAATTTGACATACATGCTTGGAATAACATGGGGTTCTATTAGAACAAAAAAAAACCACCCCATATTGCTAGACGCGTGAAAGATCTCTTGCGCGCGTCGTTTGCTGATGATCGTGTGCTCAGCCGCCACTTTCGTCATGCTTGGCCTCCCATGTCCCCAGACCTCAGTCTGTGCGATTATTGGCTTTGGGGTTACCTGAAGTCGCAAGTGTATCGTGATCGACCGACATCGCTAGGGATGCTGGAAGACAACATCCGACGCCAATGCCTCACTGTGACTCCGGATATGGTTTACAGTGCTGTTCACAACATTATTCCTCGACTACAGCTATTGTTGAGGAATGATGGTGGACGTATGGAGCATTTCCTGTAAAGAACGTCATCTTTGCTTTGTCTTACTTTGTTATGCTAATTGTTGCTATTCAGATCAGATGAAACGCCATCAGTCGGACATTTTTTGAACATTTGCATTTTTTTGGTTCTAATAAAACCCTATGTCTTTCCAAGCATGTGTGTCAACTTGTACCTCTCTATCTACATTATTCCGTGATTTATTCAGTTTTCAAGTTTATACTGACTATTTGATCACCCGGTACTTGTTTTGTAAATAAAACCGCCTTTTCCCGCTGCTACTTAAATTATTAATCCCATACGCGTTTCACCTTATCTTGTTCTAAGGCAACACCAGTGGGATCTATATGGATACAGTTTTGTTAGTTTTAGATTATTTTTTGTAAAAAAGTAATTACTAACGATATGCTGATCTGATGGGACAAATAAATTAAGTATCAGCAGGAAGATTCAGTTTTATTTACGAAACAAGTAACTAGGAAGTAACATCAAACAATAAATGAAAGTTCAAGAAGAACAGTCGCCGATACTAAGGTTCACAGGTGACTTAGTTCTTGAGTAGAAAGGTAAAGAATAGGTTGATGAATGGTGTATCTGCATATAAGGGACAGTTTTGAAGTTTTAATTATCAGCTTGAAAAAAGAAGTTACGATCATGACATTTTGTGATTATCTTAACCACTTCTGCAGATTCACCATTCAGCACGACACACTCTCTCAAAACTGGTCAGTTGGCGGATGCCTTGATGGTAGAGGGCATCAAAAAAGGTTAGGAAACGTTCCACCTCGAAAATCACGTCAGCGTCATTCTGGAAATGAATGCCTCGCAGTGGTTTCTTCATCCGCGGACTGTAGCCAGTGTCCTGTGGAGTATGAGCTGGGACGCTATCGTTGAGCAAGAACACTCCCTTGGACAACTTCCGGCGGCTCTTCGTCTTGATTGCACCCCGCAATACATCGCAAGATCTTGGTGGTACGCTCCTGTGATCGTTTGCATAATGTGTTAGCACCACACGATGGCTGTCCCAAAAGGTACTAATCATCACATTGCCTATTGAAGTTGGGTCATCGCCTATTTTAGCGTTGAATCCACATGTTTCCACTGCTTGGTTTGCTCCTTTGATATGGAGTAAAAGTGATATACACACATCAAAAAAAGTTTTGCATCACTCCAGTTCCCAGAACATCTGAAGATAGACGTTGATTGTGAATATTTTATCACAGACACAGTGATGTCACTAAACCCTCCCAAAATTGTTAACAACCATGCACGAGCAGCGCCTATTACACAGAGGGGGTCCGACAGCCATTCAGTTCCAGTCATTCCGCCAGGGAGGAGGTACACCGCTAATGTTGTCTGTAGTTCAACCATCTCTAGACGGTCAATATCGCGGTTCGATCGCGTCCGCATTGTTACTTTGTGCCAGGAGGAGCTCTCAACAAGGGAAGTGTTCAGGAGTCTCGGAGTGAACCAATGCGACGTTTTTTGGAAATGGAGGAGGTACAGAGAGACAGGAGCCGTCTATGACATGCTACCGCAGTGTTCAAATGTTCAAATATGTGTGAAGTCTTATGGGACTGAACTGCTAAGGTCATCAGTCCCTAAACTTACACATTACTTAACCTAAATTATCCTAAGCACAAACACACACACCCATGCCCGAGGGAGGACTCGAGCCTCCGCCAGGACCAGCCTCCTGCAGTGGATGACCGCTACCTACGAATTATGGTTCGGAGGAACCCTGACAGCAATGCCATTATGTTGAAAAATGCTTTTCGTGGAGCCACAGGACGTCGTGTAATGACTCAATAGGCTGAATGATGCCGTCCATCTTAGCAACAACGACACCATGCAGCGCGATACACATGGGACCAAGAACATGCCGAATGGACCGCTCAGGTTTGGCATAACCTTCTCTCCACCGATGAGAGTCGCACATGCCTTCAACCAGACAATCGTCGGAGATATGTTTGGAGGTAACCCGGTCAGACTGAACGCCTTAGACACATTGTCCAACGAGCTCAGCAGTGTGGAGGTTCCCTGCTGCTTTGGGGTGGCATTATGTAGGACCAACGTAAGCTACTGTTGGTCATGGAAGGCGCCGTAACGGATTTACGGTACGTGAATGCCATCCTCCGACCGATAGCACAACCGTATTGGCAGCATATTGGCAATGCATTCGCCTTTATGGATGACAATTCGCACCCCCATCGTGCACATCTTGTCAATGACTTCCTTCAGGATAACGACGTCGCTCGACTGGAGTGGCCGGCATATTCTCCAGATATGAACCCGATCTAACATGCCTAGGATAGATTGAAAAGGGCTGTTTATGGACGACGTGACTCGTCAACCACTCTGAGGGATCCATGCCGAGTCGCCGATGAGGAGTGGGGCAATCTGGACCCGCAGAGCCTTGATGAACTTGTGGATAGTATGCTACGACGAATACAGACATGCATCAATGCAAGAAAATTGTTCAAATGGCTCTGAGCACTATGAGACTTAACATCTGAGGTCATTAGTCCCCTAGACTTAGAACTACTTAAACCTAAGGACATCACACACATCCATGGCCAAGGCAGGATTCGAACCTGCGACCGTAGCGGCAGCGTGGTTCCGGACTGAAGCGCCTAGAACCGCTCGGCCACAACGGCCGGCCATCAATGCAAGAGGACGTGCTACTACGTAATAGAGGTAACGGCGTGTACAGCAGTCTGGACCACCACCTGTGAAGGTCTCACTGTATGGTGATACATCATGCAATGTGCGGTTTTCATGAGCAAAAAAAAAAAAAAGGTGGAAATGATGTTTACGTTGATATCTGTTCCAATTTTCTGTATAGGTTCCGGAACTCTCGGAACCGATGTGATGCAAAGCTTTTTTTGATGTGTGTACCTGGGATCTTTACCATGGTAACTAGGCGGCTAGTGAAGTAGTTTGGTTTGGTCTGACACAGTTGTCACCTGCTGTCGCGGTTCAGCAGACTTTTAAAATCGGTGTGAGCTTCATGGAAGCCAGTGGGTGGTCACTGTTGTCCTGACCAAAATGTCGTCTAAGGTGTTGAGCTCTGAACCAGGGCTTATTTATATTTTTTCCGCTATCGACTCGATTATGAGACGGCGGTCTCCGGACAACAGGGCCGCTGCTTCTGCTGCGGTTCCCGTTGCTTTAAATAGAGGTGGTCTTCCGCTTCATTCTTCGTCATTCACATTTATTTATTTATTTCTGACATCATTTGCAAGCGTCCGAGCCTCCCAAATCATTGTACCATTATGATAGACCATAGTTGCCGTACTCAGCAACCCGGTATGAACTCTCTCAGCGTTGCTTGTCTTCTAATTCAGAAAACCAATTACCGGTACCGCAAAATTCTTCACTTTATCAGGCGGCTTCGCCAACTTGTCTTGGTCCTCCACGGTACTGTCGCCTGGGAATATCAGTGTGTACCAACACTGCATTCGTGTACCTGCAAACTAAGAAAAAATTGTTATGTCCTTTTCTTCCGAGATGATGGTTAAACCTTTATGGCTACCCATCGTACTTTTGTTTTGTCATCAGCGTTCTGACTGGTTTGATGCAGCCCGCCACGAATTCCTCTCCTGTGCTAACCTCTTCATCTCAGAGTAGCACTTGAAACCTACGTCCTCAATTATTTGCTGGATGTATTCCAGTCACTGTCTTCCTCTACTTTATGTACAGTTTCTGCCCTCTAGTGCTCCTTCTAGTACCATGGAAGTCATTCCCTCACGTCTTAATAGATGTTCTATATTCCTGTCCCTTCTCCTTATCACTGTTTTCCATACATTCCCTTCGTCTCAGATTCTGCGCAGAACCTCCTCATTCCTTGCCTTATCAGTCCACCTGATTTTCAGCATTCGTCTTAGCACCACATCTCAAATTCTTCGATTCTCCTCTGTTTCGGTTTTCCCGCAGTCCATGTTTCACTATCATACGTACATTCTCAGAAATTTATTCCTCAAATTAAGGCCGATATTTGATATTAGTAGACTTCTCTTGGCCAGGAAGTCCCTTTTTGCTATTGCTAGTCCGCTTTTGATATCCTCCTGGCTCCGTCAGTCATTGGTTATTTTACTACCTTACTTAAGAAACAGAAAAGATTGAGAAAAAGCAAAGACGGATGTGATGAAGAGTATGACTATAAATGTTTCAAAAGTGGAAAAGAACAAAGAAAATGTACAAATTCTTCTATTTCTAACATTGCACAATACACCAGAAGCTAAGTAGGTCGATCGATGTTGTTTAGCAAAGACGGATGTGATAAAGAGTATGACTGTAAATGTTTCAAAAGTAGAAAACAACAAAGAAAATTTACAAATTCTTCTATTTCTAACATTGCACAAATAACCAGAAGCTAAGTAGGTCGATCGATGTTGTTTAGCACAGTCAGTGAAATATTTTTTCGTCAAAATTAGCCTACAGTTATTGAATACCGGCGTAAAGCTAAGAAATCAATTTCTGAAACTATACGTCTGAAACATTGCAGTGTATGTAAGTCGAGGGCAGTTAACGTCAATGTTGGAGAATAAAGCTGTAATCATTTTAAACGTGATTATGCAGAGGAATTTATTAAATATAGAATAAGACAACAGTGTAAAGAAAAATCGAGGATGGGTACAAAAACAAGAATAACAGACACGTTACAGAGTGGAAGTCAATGCTAAAATAGCAGACCGTTAATCGTACAAATGTTAAGCCATCCAGAGATGATTAATTTTTCTCTGCAATGAAAAGTATATAAAGCTCGAGGTAAAAAGAGACGGTTGACATTCGGTTTTAAGAAAAAGGACTTAGAAACTGATAGGAAACAGAAATCGATCAAGGAGAAGATGGGTAGTAGACACACAGACTGGGAAAGGGTTAAAAACATGTCTTAATGCTGTCGACTTACGCATAAAGTCGCGAGCCGTATTAACTCACAGACAGGCAGCGCCACGTTATTAATTATGCTGCGTGTTTCAGGGAGAACAGTAACCTGTTAATTCTGTTATGGCTTCAAAAAAAAATATTCAGTTGAAACGTCGTGGCGGATGAAAATTGTGTGTCAGACGAAAACGAACTTGTGACCTCTGCCTTTCGCAGGGAAATGCTCTACCAGCTGTGCTAGGAAGGCGTGACTCACGAACCTTCCACACAGCTTTACTTCCGCCTGTACCTCGTCTCCTTCATTGCAAACTTCACAGAAGTTCTCCTCCGAAAATTACGGGACATGCAGCCCTGGAAGAAAGGATATTGCGGAGACGCGGCTTCGCCCAGAAAAGGTCCCGAGCTCGAGTCCCAGTCTGGCACACAGTCTTTCATATCAGAGCACACTCCACTGTGGAACAAAAAATTCTGTCTGGAACTATGCAACTATCAAGACATTCGGGCTATACATGTCTGACTCTTAAGCAACAAGCAAATATTACAAATGAAACATGAAAAAAATCATTCAGAGCCATACACGTCTTATTAAAAGGCTGAATAAAGATTTCAAAAATTTCACTGTCTTAATAAGCTTCCCATTTCCCTTGAACTTTACAAGTGTGGCTCTTCCTTTAATAAAATTATCAACGTCCAAACTACAGAGGCATTTGTTCCTTGAAATTTACGAGTCACCTTAGAGGCTGTGTGCCCTCTCCGTATCTACACCGAAATCTAAAGGCACACTATGCTGGAGGCCTTCAACTTAGCACGGTGACCGACTCGACCTACCTATCGATCGCATAATATTGACTTTCGTGGAGTTGTTTCCGGACGGCCAGAACGTGCACCCATGTCGACAGCAAAATTTTACTTGACATAGAATACCTGTAATACTTTCCCACACAAAGTGCCCATTAATTGGTCTCACTGCTGTCAGTCAAAACTGGTAATGCAGACTAATCGTAAACTTTCCATTTAAGACACAATTTAATCTGTGCTTCTAGTTTACCAGAGATATGCGGGACCAAATTTTCCTCTTACTTTTATTTATTTTATGTCAGTACAGTAGGATGAGTTTCAAAACAGATTTTAAAATCTTCTATCCGTCTATTGTTCATCTTTACCTGTAATAGAAAGTCCAGCTTGGAATGTCAACATTATATTCACTTAATTAAGGTTGTGTGGCATCACGGCCTGGCGCAATTCTTTCATTTGGACGTCACTTTGGCGATCTGAGTGCCCTTAATTCCAACGCACACTGTTTTTCCCCCACGGTCACGCTTCCAAGCAGTAGCCGGAGCCAACATTGATTAACCTTAGTTATCGGGTGCCAACCAGTGTTATCAACCTGCAAATGTTGTTGGTTAGCAGAATTATGAGACAGATTGCCGCTCACTGTAAAGATGATAGGCACAACCAAAAGAGTCATGTGCGGTCTGGAAGACCCGTCTGTTACTTAAAATGTCAAATGGTTCAAATGGCTCTGAGCACTATGCGACTTAACTTCTGAGGTCATCAGTCACCTAGAACTTAGAACTAATTAATCCTAACTAACCTAAGGACATCACACATATCCACGCCTGAGGCAGGATTCGAACCTGCGACCGTAGCGGTCGCTCTGTTCCAGACTGTAGCGCCTAGAACTGCACGGCCACTCCGGCCGGCCTTAAAATGTCTTTACAGTGAGTAGCAATTTATGCTTTTCATAATATTGTCAACTTTATATGTGCCAGCTACAAGGATTCAGCAGGAACAGAAAAGCAAAAGTGGCTCATTTGCGTTCTATTGACGTAGTATTTTTGGTTTTCTCCGTTTAAGGACCTGTAAAGTTCCACAGAGATTGCTGAAAACAGTCTTACTGAAAAGGTAATCTGCCTACCCGACTATCCTTTCAGTTATAGATTTCACACAGTTTGATGAACTGCAACTGATGCTTTATTTCATGGTCATTACATTAACATACGCTAAACTAGTGTCGTGGACTATTGATGACAATTTAGGTGGAAATCAGTCATGTGTTGTTCAATATGATATATCCGAACTAATGACAGCTCCTTTATTTGCTTGATTTAAATCCAGGAACCATTCTGTGGCGAATGAGACATTTTATACAGACGGCAGTAAGATAGTTCTGTTTTTTTTTTTTTTTTTAACTCTTGTTGGTTTCCTTTCCGGTGAAGTAGAAGTACTGAAAAATTGTTCCGCCTTGAGATAACATTATTGTAAAACAGTGATGTGACAATTAAGTAAAGTCACCAAAAAGAAAGTCTCGACCTCATAACCATTAATTTAAAAAGAAAATTGTCGGTTTCGGCCACTAGTAGTTGGACGGAACTGCTCATATTTTTAATACATGATGATGTGATCGAGAATCTTTTTTATTAGTTTTATCTACTTTTAATAAACTGACTTCCTCTTCACATAATCAGTAAATAATCTGGCAAGTTACTTTTTATAATCTTGCGTGCTGCTTTAACTATTTCTGTGCAGATATCGCCATCTCCTGTCGCCTTTCCTTTCTTCATACCCCAAATAGATTTATAAATAGCTTTATATAATTCCTTTATATAATTCCGTAATTTCCTAGATTTCATTATTGATTACCTCCATTATCACTGATTTCTTGAATTATGTAAACATTTAACGAAACCTTTGAAGATTGAGTAATGTTCTCTCTGTTGTTAATTACTGTGATATCTGCCATCTCAGCTTTGCAGAACGTGATGTCTACCTAAGATAAGTTTCTGTTTTGTTTTCTTCACATTTATATTTTTTCAGTTGTTTCTCTTAACAAATTTTCATCATCACTTCTCACATCCTCTTGAATATCATCGAATTTTTTTCTTTATATCTTCTCTTATTGCTTCTTTGAAACAGTACTCCTGTTCAATACTGGACTTCGTGTTTTGAGGATTTATTTTCTTCTTCATACCTGATACGTCTTTTGCTGCATAAGTATGAGGGTAACCTCAAAAGTAAGGTCTCCAATTTCTTTATAAGTACATAGACCTGTTTATCTCAATTTCGAATTTTTTAAATTAAATATTTAAATATTATATTTCATCTTCTATATTGTACTTCATCTTCACGCATGTGGTATCATGTTATCCTTTTACCCTGTCGTCTTCAGTTAGAAACTCTTCTGTCTCTTTCAGACTGTTTACGGGATGAAATCAACAGATGTGAAGGTAATTTTGGAAAGAGTCAGTATTGCTTAAAATGTTACAAAATTATTCCGGAGCCCAAACTGATCTTCCAGGAAGTGGATTTCCACCATTTTTTCCATTCTTCGGTAAATAAACCCTGTCAGTATTTTGCAGTTCATAATTCGGATAACATAATTCTCATGTCAGCTCCTACCTTCCTTGGATTTAGAATTGCGACAGTCTTGTTGTAGTCTGAGGGTATTTCGTCTGTCTCATATATCTTATACACCAGATGGAGTACTTTGTCATTGCTGCGTCTCACCAGTATCTCAATAATTCTGAAGAAATTTCGTTTAGTCCACGGGCCTTTTTTAATGTACGTCTTTGAGTGCTCTGTCAACATTCTTGTCGCAGTATCGTATATACCGTAATGACCACCCTTATTAATTTCATTTGTTTCTTTAACATCGTCTTCAAGTTGATTTCATTTATGTAGCCATTCTATATATTCCTTCCACGTTTCAGCTTTCCATTTTTGCTTGGCACCTGCTTGCCATCTTAGCTCTCGATATTCGTAAAGGTGCCTCTGTTTTCTATAATATTTTCAATTTCTTCATCACTTGCTGTGCTAGTTCGCATAAAAACTCGTGCTGCTGTGTTGAATTTAGGCTTTGTCTCTATCTTGACTATGATTATGCATTCACTATGCTGTTGATAGTTTACCCACGTTCCTCATTTCTTACACAGTACTGGACCTACTCGAGCACTACCCGTATTTGACTTTGTTATCATTCACTTGACCAGAAGGCCTGTTCTTCTGCTATCGAAATTCTCTAGTTGTCACTTAATTAACTTTACCCTACCCCTTTCCTCTCATAAATCCTCTAACTTGCCCACGCGATTAGGGGCCATAGCGAGGTGGCGCAGTGGTTAGCACACTGGACTTCAGGCAAATGCTGGGATGGTTCCTTTGAAAGGCACGGCCGATTTCCTTTCCCATCCTTCCCTAATGGGACCGATGACTTCCTGTTTAGTTCTCTCCAACCAAATCAACCATCAAACCAGCCAACTAATGATTACATCCTACTTAGTAGTCCCCATCAGGAGATCTCTATGGGGGACTACGTCATCTCCCAAATATTTTACCCCAGGGGATGCCATCGTAATCTAACCATACATGTCCTCGGGAAAATCAATGGCGGGAGTTTTGCTTTGCTTTCAGCTGTTTGGAGTACCAGTGCAGTAACGTCATGGTAGCTAATGTTGCAAGGGGAAACCAATAAAACATGTAGACTCTACCCCGCAGCTACTGAAAAGCCCGCTGTTCCTATTCAGGAACGATAAGTTAGTCTGAGATCTGCACAGTCACCTCTCCGTTGAAGTGGCATCTGCGTTACAGCTATTTGTATCGTTGAGATACGCAGTCAACAACACCTTGGCAAGATCCATGGGGGTATGGTGGGTAGGGGAAGGAAGTTAGGGGGGGGGGGGGCACGTATCACTTGTGAAAAGAATCACGACGAGAAAATCAGAGTAGTTTATCGACAGTACTTTTTCCCACGCACCATTCGCTAATTGAACAACCAAGTGGAAAAATGATAGTCCTATCAGAGGTATCCTCCGCAGCACACTGTAAAGTGGTATGCGGAGTATAGAAGCAGATCTAAGTAACCTGTGCTTCTGGTCCCTCATCTTATCTTTCTCCTTCTTTTATCTCTTCTCTCGTTGTTTTGTTGCCCTATTGCAAGCATTACCTGTGATTTTATGCACTTGCCTTACCTTTGTAGCTTCAAATATGTCTTTTTTTATTATATTGTTTTCTCCTATTGAAGTAGAGTAACCACTGGAGGACCTATTCGACTACGACAGAAAAGACATCGCGTGATGAACCTTGCTTTCACTTCTGAGGTTACATGAGCCATGAAGTTAGTCAAAGAGTCCAAGAAGTTAAAGAAGATATCGATTTTCCCTTACATCAAGATCTTATAACCATAAACTGCATCAATTGCACTTGCTCACCCATGGAAAACCAGTGAAGCACCAGTGAAATCATTCTGCACAGACGAATGGAAAAGTAAACTATTAAATGAAATGTATCAATGAAATCATTTCTTTCTCTGTGATATTATTCGCCTATCGTGGCGATTGAACTAGGTTGCTGTTCAATTTTGGAGCTCCGAATTTTTGAGGAGTAATCGCTATAAGCATTACAAAATCTGAGCATGCTTCCAGGACTGTATTTTTCCTCATATCATTTTCGATCTCCAGAGATGCTCATACCATATATGGGAATAGCAGCAGTAGGGAGACGTATTTGGTGCCACAAGTACCACTGGCATGCACGTTAATTTTCCATGAGAGATGAATAAGTTAACATTGACTGCCTTAATGAATTTCACTTCATTGGCGGCATTATATGGATATCAACATCCCCAGTCCGTGGCATAGCTGTCCGCTTATTGGGTGGCCTGTCAGGCGGAGGGGGTAGGCTTATGAGCTTGTAAGACTTTTTTTCTTTTTGTTTTCGTTGTAAAGGAAGATGTTGGAACGTCAGCAGCTAACACTTTGACGGCAGTTAAAGTGGAACTCAATAAATACTACTTATTTCCTTTATCCCTGAACCCACCCAGAATATTAATTTCCATTACATAACAATTGTAACAGTTTTCGAAGACACACGATTCCGCCTTTAGGCATATAATGCGGGAATCTGTACTGTACAATGAGTCGTGCGATTTGTGCCTCAAGATGGAACCTTGTGGATTGAAATATATCGCAGTTAAAGTGGAACTGAATAAATATAGCTGATCGGGTAGAAGAAGAAAGGAAAAGCAGTATTTGTTTTATGCCTTGAAAAATTAGGCGATTTGGTTGTATATGCACTCTCCGTGACTGTATTTACATTTCTGAAGGACCTTCAAGCCGCTGCAAGTAATTGGAACATCATGGTAGAGGGAATATTAACAAAACCAGGAAGTCTTTGGGATTGTATCTATCCATGCATCCATCGTGAGAACATTTTGTCATCATGCACTCTCTGGGGAGCACAGCACGACTACAATCACCAGTGAAGACATGCCAGCATTGTATGGGGTCACTTTCAAATTAGATCAGCTGTTGCAGAGGAAACTGCAGTCAGCTTGAAGACATGCTAGCAGTTTGTGAGTCGCTTCCAAATTAAATCGGGTACTGAAGGGGGAATTACATTAAAAATTAAACAATAAAAGTAGAAGATGAAGTCTGTAATTTGCTCAACGACAAAACTGTAGATAATAGAACGTAAAAGTACATAAAATGCAGCTGGCAATAGGAAGAGGAGAGTCTCGCAAAAAACAAAGCACGTAGCCTATATGACATTTTGTAAAATGAAAGGAAAGGTTGTGTTCTAAGTAAAGGTAACTGTTTACTGCATATGGCTGTTTTCGCGGAGCTGGGACCATGTCCGACTCTATCCCGGAGTTCATAGTACCAAACGATGCAAGGTTGGATGCGTTGACTTTAACCTTCGATCCAAATTGGAAATCAAATAAATGTGACTGGAGGAGTGCTTATGTTGGAAGAATTACGCTATTATAAACCAAATGCCACGCGATAATACGACACTTTACAGACTGTTACAAAAAAAGAAAAAGCACTTTTTGGCAAAGACTATAAACTGAAGCGCAAGGAAGATTTTGTTATGAAAGGTATATGACAATAATGTAGCTTTTTATATGGGAGTTAAGTGTAGATTATGAGCAGAACAGACAAAGAGAGAATACGAATGAGATGAGATCTCGAACAAGAATGCTGAAGATTAGATTGCTAGACCGGATAAATAATGAAGAGATACTGCGTCGAATTGGTAAGAAATGAACTTTATGGCATAGTTTGACCAAAAGAAAGGGTAGATTGATGGATCGCATCCTGAGGCATTTAGGAGAAGGTAATTGGGTAATGAAGTATGAGGTCTATAAATTATAGAGGTTGTCAAGGCTTGTCTGTAGTTAACGGTTTCAAATGGATGAATTTAGCACTAGTTACTTAAAGATGGCGAGACTTGGATGGATAAACCTTAATGTCTCTCTGACGGGGAAGGGCCATATAATGTTTTTTCTTAAGATATGAGTAAAAACAAGTAAAAGAAATGAATTTTGTGGTAAGGACTATGGAACCAAACTGCTGAGGTCATCGTTCTGTAGGCTTACGGACTACAAAACACACACCCTTGCCCGAGGGAGGACTCGAATCTCCGACGGGAGGGGCCGCGCGAAACGTGCATGTCGCCTAAAGGCCGGTTCCCACTAGGGCTGCTGCGCGTCAAAACGGCGCGTCAGCGGCGTGGTTGCCATGGAAATGGCGTCAGCGGCAAGGCGCGGCGGGCTCTGCGTCGCGGTTTGACCATGTCGAACCGCTTCCGCTGCCGCGTGCCGCGCTCCAGGTGCGCGCCGCCAATCACAGAACGCGCTGAGCGTGACGTCAGGTACGGACTCCCGGGCCACACGAACTTTCGCCGAACCGCTGGCGCGGACGCGGCGGCAGCTATGAAATACTTATCATCCGATTCCGAGGAAACTATTCGGTAGAAAAATTTGATTCTTGGGCATGTTACAGCCTGATATCTTCTCTCGATAAAGGACCGAATTTATTTTCGTTACTCGTCGTGGTTACTTGCTGTATCGCATTTACGTAAACCTTTACACGAAATTTTAATGAGTGTGCAGAGGTAAAAACACATTGCGTGGACTTTGCGTACAGTCCATTTTAGGTAATACATTATTGCGTATGAAATTTAGTCAACATATCGAAATGGTTTTTAAAGCTGAGAGCAGATCGATTGCTATCACCGTTCTCGAGATATTGTCTGATATGTCGGCGGACGGGCTATGCCGTGACCGCGCGCGGGTTGCTCGGCGACGCGACCGGTACTTCGTCCTGCTCGTCGTAAACCATGTGGTTGTATCAACCGCAAATTTCGTAAACGGTTCAAGAAATCGAAATGTTTTTTTTTTTTTTTTTTTTTTTGCAAACGATAACTTGTGAAAAGTCATGTATTTCGTCGCATGATAAATATCCTAAATCTGTTTATCTACCAAGATATGAAAGTAACTACAGTTTTTCAGAAGGGATAGATGAATTTTTTTAAACAGCATTTATAGCATGTCGAATGAGAAGTTAAACCGAAACTAATTTGCTGGTATGTCATAAGATGTAATTTGCTAAATATGTAGAGCTATTGATTACTTCCTTTCTTTTTTCTTTATCCAGTGTACTTTACTGATTCAAGACGCGTTTCGCCTTTTACTTTAAGGCGTCTTCGGTGGAATCTAGAATGATTCAGTTTTGTTTTGATATGTGATACTTGGAGATTATAAAACAGTTCACATCTTTTTTTACGTGAATGACTGATTACTTTCAGTGAATCGAATTTTTGGCGGACATATACGTTTCCCCTCACCTGGTCACATGCTGGAGGTTGAACTAAAACTTAGATTATGGAACATAAGCACATTTTCATGTTCGCTCTTTTTTCTTCTGTCACTAGCAGTAGACGTTTTACTGAAAACTCTGATTTGACGTCGTAACTACAGTGTGTTCACCTCATGTCCCTTCCTGTCTGGTTTGTTTATGTACATGTTGCCAAACTGCAGAATTATATGCTGAAAACTAATGTTTGTTTATTTTCGTTCTCCTTATATCTGTATGTGTGTGTGGCTAGCCGGTGATAGTTATAGAAAGTTGAAAGTGAATCTAGTAGTTGTCAGACAGTGGTTGAAAGATTTGGTGTTCAGCTGATTTCAGTTTTGGTTTAAATGTTTTGTGGAGGAGTGCATGGAAGAGTAAATTCACTGCTTACATTAACAGATAAAATAGTAGAATAGTATTTCAACAGATGATTATTATCAGAATAGTATCAACCAACCCCTTTGTCCTCACTCTTTGACGCCCCATAATACGTCCTGTCAACTAACCCCTATTGTTGTCAAAGTTGTGCCATAATTTCCTCTTCCTCCTCTATTTAATTCCGTACCTCTTCTTTAGTCACACGATCCTCGTATCTAATGTTCAGCATTCTTATGAATCACCACGTTTTGAAAGCGTCTATTGTCTTTTTGACAGAACTGTTCATCATCCACGTTTCACTTACGTACAAGGCTGCACTCCACACAAATACCTTTGTAAAATAGTATCCAACCATTAGAATTTATATTCGGCATGAACAAATTTTCTTTTTCAGAACGCTTTTCTTGCTATTGACAGTCTTCAGTCAGGTTTGCGTCTGCATCAGGAAATGCCTTACAATTTAAAATCTGGTTTCGAAAACTGTTCGAAATATATATTATTCTTTCGTGATTCTTAAGCAAGGTGCTGGCGATGATTACATTATGCTCTGTGGGAAATTCTATCAGGTGGCTTCCACTTTCATCCCTTCCCCCTAGCCTTTGTGTTCTTACTGTTTCGTGTACCTGCTACCGTATCACATTTTAAATTTTTGTCTCGCTTAACTATCTGAATAATTTCTTTTGTCGTACATTGTTTCAATGTGTTAGGAGATAGTGAACAATCGTGAACGGTAGTCATGATATCTGTTCATGGTGAAATGAGAAAACATGAAAAATGAAATATGTGAAAGAGTACATTGTTCAGAATATGAAAAATTGGTATGTCTTCACCCAACTTCGTCTTTCCTTCACGTAGGTGTAAGATATAGTTAATCAAACGCACCGCGCGTTTCGGTGGGTCCCACCCCGTACCTCAGTGGCTGTCCGTCATTGGCTACCGCTAACGTCTGCCGCTTCCAGATGGGAACGCCAATTCCGCGAGCCGCCGCGTCAACGCGGAAAACGCTTGCCGCTGCCGTTGCCGCACGCCGCGCTGCCGCGCTCTAGTGGGAACCGGCCTTAAGGCTGCACGACAACCCCGCGCGGCTAAAAAAGCAAAATATCTTAGTAACTGGTATAAAAGTTATCAACTACCAAGTGCTTAAATGTGACATTTAATTTTGTGTTGGTTCCCAAAGCGACCAAGACAAGATGATAAGACAATTATGTTCCCCGTTTTTTTGTGTATGGATTTTGCAGTTTTTTTGGTCTCAATACTTGTTGACGCTAATTTCTTACCAGTTATCTCGAATGTGGCAATTTCGGTAAACAACCAGCCCTTCGTGGGAAAGAGCCCTCTCCCATGCACAGTGCTTCACCTAGATGGTCAGGTTTCCCTTAAAAATTCGGCAAGGCGTAGCATCACAGGTTGCTGCTCCTTCAGAAGTTGCTGTAAGAACACCCAGTTAGGTTGATTACAGAAAGAAGTGGACTTTTGTAAGTCTACTTTTTTCTCTACACAAAAGACACGAAACAGTACTCAGAGAGAACAGTGACCATCACTTTATATCTGGGCTTTGAGGAGACAACACGCGCATTCGCGAGTGTTAGAGTCTGCATCGAAGCCACATGTAACTTAGGCACAATTTTAGTTTACATATTTACCGGATGGATCAGGGAAAGACAGTAATTCGATCTGTAGTTATTACATTAATTGTATTCCACCTAAGTCATGATACAGCAGCTGAAAATTGAAGGGAGACAAAAAAATTTTACTGCCACTAACACATAACCCATCAATCCCATTCTCCTGCACTTCATGTTATCTAATCTTTTTTGAAACAATTCCTATTATTCAATCACTCTTGCAGTGTCGGTTAGATTTGTTCTTGTTGTTGATCTGTACAGTCTTTGCACCTTTTCAGTGCTGTTGTTAATCAATGTCAAATGTTAATGGTCTGCACATTTCAAGAACATATTACACTTTTTTTTCGAGTCTGAAAACAACTGTCCCCTGCGTAGCACCTGTAATGTACCCTTCCAGTACTATACATTGTTAATGAAATGTTGAGTTGAAAGCCGGCATAATTTCATTCCCTCATTTCACCCCCTCACTAGGAGAAGAAATGTGGTGCTTTGATCTATCATATCCCTAATAGAAAGTTTTCATACGGGTGACAAAATTTTGTTTAGAGCTTGGGTCACTGCAGAGGGTAATATCCCATCTGAAGAGCTGGTTCATATTTATAGATATTACACAAAGCTGTATTGAGCCAGTGTTCGTCCTGAAGCCAACAGCAGCACTATAGCACGAACACGTAACTGAAACAGTAGCTGGCGGTGTGGATCCAGGTGTTCAGCGAAGCTGTTGTTCCCATTTCCGCAGATTGTGCTGAAAATGGCGACGAAATGTCGACTGAACACTGGGAAGCATACCACTGTTCAGACACGCTGAGAAAATTTGAGAGATCTTACCTGAAGGCAAGAATGTGAGCAGCAGCGAGGAGTAGTTGGCCGCGACAGCGACGTAAGCCGTCACGAGCAGCAGGTGCAGCTTGAGCGGGCCCTGCAGGTTGGCCACGGGGCGTCCAGAGGACACCTGCCGCAGATCGCGGTGGGCGGCGCCTCCCACACGCCACCCTTCCAGCAGCCTCTGCTTGTGCTCCGCTTCTGCCGCCACACAGTGGGCCGTCACCAGCGTCAGTGACAGGGCAGTCACCTGGACCAGCACCGAGAACCACTTGTGCCGTCGGATCGTGGCGCTCTGTACGTCCAACACGTTCGACCCACTAGCGATGAAGTAAATCGCTTGCACTGTGTTTATGGCCACAGTCACTAACGAAGTCACAATGAACCACTCGTGAGCTGACGCAACTGTTTCTGATGTCTCGCACAAGGCCTCATACAGCAACTTGAGTGAGCGCAGACAGGCTGGTTGGTGGCGCGAATGCTGAAAAGGATTTACACGTATTTCCTGCAAAATTAAATTTCTGTCTATAATTCTCTTCCTACGAAACTTATGGAACGCATTTGTCAGCATGTTAAGTAAACAAACATTAAAGGCTGAAAGTCTTTGCTTTATCAGCAGTTGCAGATTGACAAATTTTGATTTAGTAAACATAATTGCCCCGAAACAGTTCGTAATACAAAAGCCGCACAGTAGTAAGTGGTAGCTATATTTTAAACTAAACACCAAAATGTACTGTGCGCAAAGCAATAGTAACAACTATATATGCACAACCTTAAGAACTGAAACATTTTACCCTTTATGGTCTAATAAAATTTTGTTTCTCAATGAAAGCGACCTGAGCAATCTTTCATATTTTCTAGTATTATAAAACTGATCCGGAACTATAGAAACCACATACAATAATGGGCACTGCATAACGCTTAATCGCAAACCATTTTTTTAAGAAAATTGTGGCATTATCCGATTACAGAAATAGAGTGCAGCAAAGGCAGGCGCCTTGTGTACAGTGCCACCGATGCACGGTGTAACAGTACCTGTTACAGATCTCCTCAGAGTTCACAGTAAAGGGTATCATGACGGACAGCTTGTATACGAACAGGACGACTTGCTGGCCAGAGACGTTCGCACAGCAGTTTGTGGAGTTGACTTGTCATGTTCATTTGTCAGGGCAATCTGAAACATGAGATACACCAATTCTTAAATTTGACTTCGTACAGTGACCATTAACTAATATTTTTCACAATTTTACTTTTCATAACTCACAAAAAAAGGTGTAAGCTCCTGCATAATGAAAGCTACTTTGAGAATAAGATTCTATAACCAAGAAAACAACAACACTAAATGATAAAAAAGAATTGTTAATAATAAGACGTTAACAGCTGTTCAAGATATTTATTTAGTGGTGTCACTGAAATACCATAACATTACGAAAAATATTAAAACAGCTATTCTTGTAACAATGTTAATTATTGCTCATTAATTTATATTTCATTACCCCAATGTTCGTAAATGAAAGTGAAATACACAATAACTGGGAAAAACTCAAATAATACTGTAAAGGGATCAGGGGTACTGGGGGGGGGGGGGGGGGAGTCCGGACTGAAGTAACGTATCACCTATTTCACATATGATTATGACTCTCTCAACCAGAGTAAGCTTCGTAAAATTTCAGTATTCAATCAAGTGTAACTTTTTCGTTATTTTTTTTTTAGAAAATTTGTTAACTGTATGAATGCTTACGGCTACAGGACAGATTTTTCTGGAATTAAATATTTTTCCTCTGCTCCTACAGACATGCAAACTATGAATGTTCAGGAATGACGTTGCCAGTTTTGATATATAGGCTATTTCATTTTATCGTGACTTATTTTAAATATTTGAACTTCATAATATGTATTATTGCTTCTTTACCATTTTCATATTACTCCACACCTTGAGCAAGCCATTCGGTTAGAAAAATATCCAAATCTGACCAATCGTAAAAGTTGAAAACCGTCAAAATCGTATTCTAGTGCAATAAAACGTGGTTAATTGCACTTTTAATTGGGTTATGAAGGACGTTCTTCTGATTAATATTACAAGATATGAAAATTCATTTCTCAAAAGCAAAGAATAAGAAAACTCTATATAGCATTGTAGTAGGCATTATCACGGCTAGTAAAAGGCTTTGTGTGCTGTGGAGATTATCAGGGGAACAAAGGAAGTGCTGTCGGCCCTCTTTTTCCGACTACTAGCGACTTCCTCAGGTTTAGAACTGGGTAGAGTGTACACTAAAGAAAGTTTGTCAAACAAATCTTCATAGAAACTCTCAACAGTTATGTGTTCATGATGACTCCTGTTGCATCAAAGCTATCATTTAAATTAAGATATTGGGTTACGATGAATGATACTTCCACAACAGACGGGGAGATCGTCGTATATCGTGCAGAATAAACAGATCGGGTGCTCTACGAGGTCCGAACTTCCGGAACATACGTATAGTGATGTGCACAAAAGAACAAAGCAGTGCAATCGTCAAAGAAGCAGATGTCATTGATACAGATACATAAGGCTCTGAGTTCCACAAATGATTTTGTTTGTTTGTTTGTTTGTTGGTATCTGCTCCACTGTGATTGCTGCTAACATTCCATGGTTTAAAATTCAAGTGCCCAAATATCACCCATTTCTAGAGATGTCTTTCTTGTGAAATCAACAAGAAAGGAAAACTATTTAGATTTTTATTGCCAGAAGTTCTGAAACGTGTATGGCTCTATATATGTAACCACCACATATAGATACCCGTCTACGAAACAGCAGCCGTATGTGCACGTTTAATTGGCGGTATTATTGTTGCCATACTCGATATTTTGCAAAGTCAAATCAATCATCAGTAGCACGATTTGTGAACGACAGTCATAAAGTACTATAGCTTGAGAGAATTCAAGAAGAAAACGTTCTTGTTATGTTTCCGGATGTTGCACTGTACTTGCTGAAGACGGTAACTACCAAACACGTATTGTATGGGCATTTAATCCTCTTCATCGGTTGCCCGTATAATGCAACGTATCGTAGTGTATTAGAATATCACTTCGGTATAACCAGAACAAAATAAAACAATTTCATACACCAAGAAAGTGTTTCTCACAGCCAAGTATCGTGTGTTGTTCTACATCGAACTGCTACCGAAACGTTGCCGTCCGAGCCTGTGCTCACGAGGTGTGATACATGGGTTAAAGCTGTTGGCATTTGTAACGAACATTTTTAAGTTGTGGTAAGTGTGACTGATTTATTTCGAGAGAATCTTTAGTTTCAGTACGAGAAGCACTAAATGCTAAAATCGAAAATGGTCTGCAGTAAACCCATAGAAACATTGGATTCCTTGCTAGCAGTATTAATCAATTAGACTCTATTGCGTTACCTTTGCAGATTTCGTTAGAAATTGTTGAGAATGTCAAAGGGAAGAGGACTGACACAAGAAGTGATATTAGGTGGAGGGTAGTGATAAGTTTCACGTTGTTTTGGCCACAAGTCTTGGTTACTTTATTTTTACTGCTATCTGAAGCATCCGCAGCGTGGGGGAAGGTACTGCAGCAGCCACCTCTCCAGGAATACTTCATTTCCTAAAATGCGCACGTCCTGTGATATTCCTCCCATAAAGACATTCTTTCTAAAGCGCTATATTTGTGACTGCAGAGAATATGGAGAAGTACTTGATCGTTCACTGCGCTTCAGAATGAAAGGTTATGTTGGGCACCTTCGTAATTTCAGAAAAAATGGGCGTTCTAGTAAATACGACAGAAAATAACTTTCGTATATCAACGCAGTATAAAGTTCCTAAATAAAAAATTAATTAACTTCAGATGTGCTTTTTTAATGTTCTTCTCGTATTTCTGGCACGTTTAACTTCGTGTGAAGATAATACACACTGAGGCGCTAAAGAAACTGGTATATGCATGTGTATTGAAACAGAGAGATATGTAAACACCCAGAATACGGCGCTGTCGTCGGCAGTGCCTATATAAGACAAGAAGTGTCTGACGCAGTTGTTAGATCAGTTACTTCTGCTACAATGGCAGGTTATAAAGATTGAAGTGGGTTTGATCGAGGTTTTATAGTCGGAGCACGAGCGATGGGACAAAGAATCTCCGAGGTAGCGATGAAGTGGTGATTTTCCCGTACGGACCTTTCGCAGGTGTACCGTGAATATCAGGAATCCAGTAAAACATCAAATCTCCGACATTGCTGCGACCGGGAAAAGATTCTGCAAGAACGGGACCAACGACGCCTGAAGAGAATCGTTCAAAGTGACAGAAGTGCAACCGTTCCAAAAATATCTGCAAATTTCAATTCTCGGCCATCAAAAAGTGTCAGCGTGTGAGCCATTCAACGAAACATCATCCATATGGGGTTTCGGAGCTGAAGGCCCACTCGTGTACCATTGATAACTGCACGACACAAAGCTTTACGCCTCGCCTGGGCCCGTCAGCACCGATATTAGACTGATAATGACTGGAAACATGTTTCCTGGTCGGGCGAGTCTCGTTTCAGATTGCATTTAGCGGATGGATGTGTGCGGGTATGGAGACAACCTCATGGCTCCATGGATACTGCTCGTCAGCAGGGGACTGTTCAAGCTGTGGATGCTCTGCAATAGTTTGGGGAGTGTGCAGTTGGAGTGATATGGGACCCCTGATATGTTTAGATACGACTCTGACAGATGACACGTACGTAAGCATCATGTCTGATCACCTGCATCCCTTCATGTCCATTGCGCGTTCCGACGGACTTGGGTAATTCCAGCAGAACAATGTGACACCCAACAGCTTCATAACTGCTACAGAGTGGCACCAGAAACACTCTTCTGAGTTTAAACACTTCTGCTGTCCACTAAACTCCCCAGACACGAACATTATTGTTATCTGGGAAGCCTTGTAACGTCCTGTTCAGAAGAGATCTCTATCTCCTAGTACTCTTACGGATTTACGGACAGCCCTGCAGGATTCATGATGTCATTTCCCTCCAGCACTACTTCAGACATTACTTGAGTCCATGCCAGGTCGTGCTGCGGCACTTCTGCGTGCTCGCGGGGGTCCTACACGATATTATTAAGTAGGTGTACCAGTTTCTTTGGCTCTTTAGTGCAGTAGGCTATAGTGCAATTCACATTTTGATTTCTTTCGAAATTAATGTTTTATGATAAATACTTCATAAAATATGTTCGTGATATTAGACATTTTCTTATATATTTTAGCCATTTTTATTAGATAAATGTGTACACGTTTGCGTGTTGATATTATATAAAAATCTATGCTCTAATTATGACCAAAGATGATAAACAATGATCGAATCAATAATTTGAAAATTAAACAGAAGCCTTATGAAAACATGATTTATAATTATACATAACTATACAATCTTTTTAAGTTCATGAATATATAACAATGACAAAATGGTCATATTGAGAAAGTTAATACTGTTGTGTACCTATTGTTTATGTTTCTGGCTCTATGTTTGGCAGCCGAATACTTTGCGAAGTAGTAGTAGTCTGTAAGACCTCACTGAGAAAGAAAATTCCTTGAGACACCTCATGGAGAGCAGGTACAACGTGGAGAATGGTCTCGAATTTACTGTACCATGTGCATAATAGTTATAATTAAACCTCTGCTACTTAATAATGCCCCCATGAAATACTAGTGATCATTAGACAATGAAACTTTGTGGAAACAATTGTAAGTACATGGGAAAGCTAAAAAATGAATAAACCAGAATAAAATCCTTTTATATTCCACGTTTGTTGATTCCGTACAATTTTTACGTTCCAGGTTACAAACGTCGCTCAAAATGCTGACCATGTGCGTCCATAACAGCCTGCAACCGTAATAGAAACACTGTTTCATACTTGTTTACAGTACTTTTCGGACGGTGTACCATGGAATGTTCAGTTATCTTGTCATAGCTCGTGCACTGTTTGAAGATCGCACTTTGCGTCCAGCATTCTCATCCAAGGCAACAGAAACTTCTTCAACAATTTATGGTGCAACTGGCTGTCGACCTCTTCCAGGAGCAATTCCAAAAATGCATTTATTCTAACTTCCGAATCCCGTTCTTCAACCCCGGTGTGGAAAGAAGACCTCTCTGTGTTCCTGTAATAGGTCAACACTCGCACTACTGCTGCTGTTTTAATAAATCAGTATTATGAGAAAAGTCATGTTCACATTGTTCAGGCCCATGTTGACTGTTGGCAACTGTAATGCCCACTTGCATTTGTGTTTAACACTACGTCGTTGTACCAACACCGAAGCCTAACGGCAATAAATGCCAATAACAATACCGACGACCTAAATCCTGCAGTGCACAGTCAGAACATCACTCCTATGAAATTGGGTACCCAAAGGGTAAATAGTTTTCCGTGTATACTGCCTCAACTAGCATAAGTTTAATTAAAAACCACTCTGTACATGAAGTTCAGCATTGTGAGAAAGGCATTTGAAGATTGTTATCTGGAACACACTTATTACTGGGGGAAAAGGAACTGAAAAAGTTTGCAGTGGAATGCAAACAATGAAGATCGTTCTGTTAAATACGAATTTTCAGGAACTTCATCATCATTCAGCTATTAGTTGTTCTTCAGTTTTTCACATTTCATTTCTTTTAAGTAATGGGCACCGTTGCTCTTTGGATAACTAACTTTTGTTTATTAAGCTGTGAGTTAAAAAGTGGAAAGGTACAATATCTAATCATTCAAGACAGATCCACTCCAAGCAACCTAGTGTTGGAGCCGTCATATGAGGAGGTTATTAGAATGAGTTAGAGCACGAGTTGAGCAAAATAATCTGAACACTGGTTTTAACACCTCATCTTCACATCTTATTTTCTGATTTATCTATAAGATTCTGACACCTTTTGGTTTTCACTTGTAAAACAATACTCTGGAAGCATTCACAGCTGCCATATGTCTGTGATCACTCTGGAGTTGCTGTATTACACGGTCATATTTTTTCTTACATTCTACCAAAAACAGTACATTGACAGAATATTTAATTTTTATAATTTGTTTTTACTGACTTTCAACATTCATACCACGCAGCCAATACTTTATCAACTAAGCACTACAACTGATGTTTAAAAATAAAGTGCCATGAAGACTGGTTTGAGCATTTCTCCACGATAGTCTGTCCTGGACAAGCTTGTTCGTCTTTGAATAGCCATAAAAGTTCTTTTTTCGCAAGCTGGTTTCAGACCTCTTTATTAGTTACTCGATCTATCCGTGTAATATTTAGCATTTTTCTGCATTATCACATTTCAAAAGTTTCTATTCTCTAATTGTCTGAACTGCTTAGCATCCACGTTTCACTTCGCTGCAAGGCTACACCCCAAACAAAACCTTTCAGAGAAGCCTCACTAATAGTTAAATTTATCAGTTATTATTGGTTTTCCCATCAGACAAAATTATCATGAAAACAAACAAACTTAAATTTGTATTCTATGCTAACATATTTCTCTTGTTGAGACTTGCTTTCCTTGTTATCGCCAGTCTGCGTTTTATATTCTCTCTACTTTGACCATCATCAACTACTTTTAATGTCTCATTTCCTACTCTAATTCTCTCAGCATTGCCTGACCTTATTTGACTACATTTCTCTATTCTAGTTTTACTTATGTTGCTGTTCACCCCATAAACTCTTTTGTAGACACTACCTGCCATGCCAAACAGCTCTCCTTAGTTTTTTGCTGTCTCTGACAGAATTAAATTGTCAATGGCAAACTTCCTAGTTTTTATTTATTCTCCCTCATGTTTAATTACCTTTCCAAATTCATCCATAGTTGCTCTAAGTACCGATCAAATAGGGCCAGGGAAAGGCTACAACCCTGTCTTGCCCCGTATTCAACTACTTTTCTTCCCCTTCATATCCTATTCTCATCACTGCAGTCTGGTTTCGGTGCAAGTTGTACACCTCCTATCGCTCCCTGTGTTTTATCCTTGTTGCATTCAGAATTTCAAAGAAAGTATTTCAATCAAGATTTTTAAAAGGCTTCTCCAAATATACAAATGCTTTTAAACAACTTTCCTTTCAGTAACCTGTCTTCCAAACTGAGTTGTAAAGTCATTATTGCCTAGTGTGTTCCTTCTTTTCTCTGCAAGCAGTTTTTCCATTCTTCAGTAAATAATTTGTATCAGTGTTTTGCAACCATTAATTACTAGCAGCATTCACACCTATCGGCGCTGACTTCCTTTGAAATTCGAATTTTTACATTATATTTACGGAATAAGGGAATTTCGCCTGTCTCATAAATTTTGCACATCAGGTGGAAAAGTTATGTTGTGACTTGTTCTCCCACGTATCTATATAATTCTGATGGAATGTCGTGTACTCCAGGTTCCTTGATTCAACTTAAGTCTTTAAATTTACTGCTCTTCAGCTTCTGTAATACTGTCTTCATGTACATTTCCACTGTACAGCCTCTCTATATATTCCTTCCACTTTTCAGTTTTCCTTACTTTGCTTAATATTGGTTCACTCATTGAGCTCTTGGTATTCATGCTGGTGTTTCTCTCTTCTCCAAAATTCTTTTTATTTGTTGTATTCGTAACATCTGTCTTTCCCTTACTTATGCAGATACCTTGCCCTTGCCCTGTAGCCATTCTTACTTGAACAGTTTGGTCTGTACATCAATCTAATTTTTTAGACATTTCTGTTCCCTTTCGCTGCTTCACATGCAGCACTTTCTTATTTTGAGATTTTTGAATGTCTTGATGTGAGACCACAATAATATACCATGTTAACTGGAAAACACATATATTAAACTGTTGGAGGGGGGGGGGAGGTAATGATTAGTGCATATCAAATACTCTGTTCTGAAATGAAGTTGATGGTTAGTCATCTGGTTACACAATGACTTCCATCAGGCAAATCCAAAGCTTTACATATATTTAGCAGTAGCCCCTGACAGTCGATGGAATGACGTGGAAGGTCTAAGACAGACTACAGTCAGTTATACATGGTGTTTAAGACAAAATGATGTTCTCTGTAGATCCCAAATTAATAGGTGGAAGTAATATTTATTAAGTTGGGTAAATGTAAGAAACGTGATTCTCGCATTAAATTTCCATGAATTTCTGTCCTCACATCAGTTTATGAGAAGTCGCTCCAGTCACTGGTAACAGCCATAGATGTGTGTGGCGAACAGTACACGGTCACAAGTTTCACCTGTACCACCTGTCACTGCCACAGTAGCTGCTTGGGAAGTTCTTGTATTTCAGTCAGAGAGTTGCTTTCTGCGAATGGTCCGCGCATAATTTCACCCTGGACGTCTGACAAGAAGTTATGTTCTCTGATGGATCCATATTCACAAAATCACAACTTGCCTTACTGGGCCACAGGAAATCCTAGGTGTGTGTGTCACATACATTTTTAATAGAGGTTGTTTCTTAACGCCTAGTATGGAATCAAGGAATCCTTCGAGATAAAATCGTTGGTCTACGCCACAGGTATTCTGACCGAGTGATGTATCGGGCTTTTGTCATCGAAAATTTAGGTGCGCTCTCTGAAAATGTTAGTCTGGATATTGGAGGTCGTATGAAAATGCAGGATGGTGGTCACCCAGTCCATTCTGCATGTCATCTTGTGCAATGACTGAACAATAGGTATAATGGCAGTGTTTACATTACCAGGGTCCTAAGGCCTGCACAGTCGCCTATTTTACCACCAGTTCATTTATGTTTTTGGGGATATTCTGCTTATATCACCAAACTCACATCACCTGAAGACTTCAAACAGCTCATAGAGTGAGCTTGTCTCCGTGACACCAACGACTTCACATTTGGTCAGCAGATCGTTTAATAAAGGGTGGCTTCAGTTTGCTTTAGGGAAATGGGTGCTCGTTTGAACACTTCACATAAATGGAAATTCCGCCAGCAGAATATCTTCTGGGCACAGCAAGTTATTTACCTTATGCTTGGTCCACCCCTTAAAGTTTGAACGTTTCTGGCTTGAAAGGTAGTCCTCGTATTTGCAAATACTATTTTCAAGAAGTTTTGACTATAAATGCAAATGAATTTGTGCATTTGATAAATTTACTCCACCTCTCTCGTATCGATGTCACCACATTCTTCGTACATCTGTTCTTGAGACTGCAAATGTCGGTCGGAGGGATTACTTCTTTTGAAGAGAGTAGCAGTCAGTGTGTGTTGGACAGTCTGGTGGCGAACTTGATTTGAAACGGACGGAGGCTGACATGCCGTGTTGTGGAGGCAGCATTATTAAATAAAGGATTTTGTAGTATGATGTTTTTCAGGAATATTGAAGATATTGACCAAATATTAATGGAAGCATTACAAACGCAAGTGTTAAGGGAATTCAGTTTTCTCATATTTATAACTGTGTATTTTCTTATTGTTAGGACGTTCGCATGGCTGAAGTTTGTAGTAGAAATTTTATAAGGTGAGGTACGGCTTTGACTTAAAGTTGTAACAAGTGTTAAGGAAGGTACCTCTAAACAAGAGAGTTATTAAGAAATATTTTGCTAACTTCCCCAGTTGTGAGAACTTTATGAAAAGATATATTGTTGTTATGCTTAATTATGCATAGATATACTTGGATTCTTTGTTCTCATTTACCAGTCGTTAATTTCAGCTCCCCCTTTTTCATTCTTTACCTTTATGAATGTGTTTTTATAGTCACGTTGCACACAGCGAGTTGTATACTTCACAAGTATTTGTATGAAAAGTGATAAGATGCCGTCTTGCATTGCTCATAGCAAGTAAAGTAAATGAAATTTGATTTTTGACAGTTGCGTCATTATCTTAGTTGCGTCATTATCTTAGTAGTAATAGGTTGCAGAACAGATGAGCGTTCCGTGCTCACAGGCACGCCAAAAATTAATTATCTTTCAATTTCATGTCCATTGTAAGTTATAGCGATTGCCAAAATGTATTTTGGAAAATATCACATGATTTCAGAGGTTTAAAATCAGTAAAAGGTTTCGAAGAAGTGCTATATCGTAAGTTTTCAAGTAGTTCATCATGAAGTCAGATGCGTTAATTTCTATGGTTCAAATGGCTCTGAGCACTATGGGACGTAACTTCTGAGGTCATCGGTCCCCTAGAACTTAGAACTACTCAAACCTAACTAACCTAAGGACATCACATTCAGCCATGCCCGAGACAGGATTCGAGCCTGCGACCGTAGCGGTCGCGGGGATCCAGACAGTAGCGCCTAGAACCACTCGGTCACCCCGGCCGGCTAATTTATATGTTCATTTACTGTGTAATGACATCAACAGTTCTGATACAGTGATTGTTAGCACGACTAAAGACAAAGATTAGCAACATTCAGAGCCAACATTTAAATCCGAATCATTTTGTTTTGCAGTCAAATAGAATATATAAATCTCATTGAAAGCGGATTACCAGCTATTGTGAATTTCACATCGCGTAGCGTGAGCTTCTCATACTTTCGTTCAAAATTTATTTTAATAAAATTCTGTTTCCCTGCACTGAGATTTACATGTTTCAGTGTCAGATTAAGTTTCTACCAGTTTCTCAGACACCAACCAGACAAATGCAAACACGAGTTTCAACCAATAAAAACACGAGTTTCACAGTATTAGCGTTAAACCTTCAAGCTCTGTTAATACAATGACAGTAATTTAAATTGATTCTGTTTAAGAAACTATAAGTCGTTTTTGTAACTCTCTGGAAAATAACTGGAAACAAACTATGTGAATTCGTGATCTTTCCCGAAAGAATAACTTGTGATTCATCGGCATGCAGCCGTATTTATAAGTCAGGTCGACACAATATTTCCACGGTTCTTTAGGTGAGATGCTACTGTAGCTGAGGCATAGAATGACAAGTACATAACACATGAAAGATTTGTAGTGGAGGTGTTATTGTCGAAAATTCTTCTATACAAGGTGAACGCAAAGAAGAGTTCTTATTAGAACAAACGTATAAAACAGGTATTCGACGAATGAACACTTAGTATGTCCCAGTCAGTCTACTTTTCTTTAGGTTTAAGAAATTATTATTGATGATAATGTTCCTTCAGTGACACAAGCATTGTTCCCAACAAGAGATAGCATTTTTCAAGACTGTAATGTGTCCTTTCATATGGAAAAATTGTTAAGTGTATTTGAAAAACAAACAAGTGCCCACCACCATTCGGCAACATGTGTCAAGGAATGTGGATTAATTATTTATGAGAAACAATATAAAAATTCATTAATCTCGCTGGCGATTTACATTCATATGTGGCCAGAAGGCGATTAGTTTGGATGGCAAAGGTGGCTACTACAGAGCATCTAGCAGTAGGGCCGACATTATTGTTAATCACTGTCGTATCAAACAATATAATGGATCTCGGAGAAGCAAACTTAAAAAAAAAGTCTCTGCTGTAAGCACCTTTATTTGCGCACACACAAATTAAGTGTGTTTTTATTTGTTATATGCATAACAACTGCTTGAAGTGGACTATAATTCACAAGTGTGAATTTTCTGCTTCAGTGATTGAGAGGTTAGAGTACACCCCGGTCATAGAGAGGATTAAGTTTCTGTCACGTCAATATTCCGTGGTGGGAAAACTAGATATGAGTCATTCCAGTCACCAGCTGACAACTGATGTGCTACCTAACGGAGAAGTAGCAGATCCGATTTCGGTGCCGACGTTGATGGCTGGCAAATCACTGGTGAGTTGTTTGCAACCCAGTTTTACCGAGCGGTGGCGTCGCAGGCAGAGGTTGGAACGGCTGTTGCCAGCAGAGCGCTAAGAGAACGAAATATCCAAGGTCTTTAATTAATGTAAGTGACAGCTACTGTGGCACTTAGGAAAAAAACTGCAATTTTTTTCATGCAACAAGTATGAGAATTACGCCTGTAATCCAGTTCATTGGAAGAAATTTGACAGTCGAACTACGTTGTCATACGAAAGAAAACACAATAGAATTATATAGATTTAGTTTACAGCTATCCTATTTTGGCGTGGTGAAATCTGTCAGCCAATTCACAGTTCACTAATAATGATGCAATATCTATCTGGCTCTTTAAGAGATGCACCAGAAGATTGTTTAGAAAACACACCTGGACTCAACTGTACATTCAATTTTTTTATCACGTTCACGTTCCATTACGCTGCGATTCACAAATATAGGAGCATTAGTAATTATGTGAGAGTGTTTTATAAGTTTTCTATGTGTTCAGTTAAACGAGATTACTCATCTTTGCTGTGTGGTATATTTGATTTATATACTAGCGTGCAAACCATGGTAGTCAACCTATGTCGACGACAGGTAACAAACAGGTGTAACAGGCCCGTATTCCAACGCAAATTAATAACTTTTGTGTGGTGCATTAAGTGTAGCGGAAGCTGTACCGCAGTTTGCTTCATGTTCTTGCTGTTCTTCCTCCCATGTTAACTCTGTTCCTCTCACGGCTGACGCTCATTTTTTCACATTGGTGCCGTTAATGCAGGCTCTGTCTTATGTAAAATGAAATTTTGTTCGTCTAAATATTTTTACGATTTTATTACTAGCATCATGTGACCCGAAGGTTTTTAAGTAGCCGAACCTAGCATCTTGTCCTGGACGGCGTGTTTTGATTGTTGAAGATAAAGGTATCGTCAAATGTGACCTTCGGAAGTGTGACACATCTCTCTTATTCGTTACGTACACAAGCAATCTGATACCAGTCTGCAACTGATTCCTGATGACGCTGTAGTGTATGGGAAAAGGTCGACTGTGCGTGGCTGTAGAAAACCGCAGGTTACTGTAAAAGAACTTTATAATTATTCTTATTGATAAATGTATAGATAATTGTCGACTCTCACACCAAAGATCCACTTGGAAATTAATTAACACTGGCTGACAAAAGAAGATTTACGCTCTTCGTTTATTAGTTTCAGTATTAGTTACCTTTCGTTGTTCTCATGTCCTGGTGATACGACTTGTTGTGTGGTTTTAAAGTGAAATTGTGTTACATAATGAAAGCAATTTGTGGAAAATATGATTTCCTGAATTTCGGTACCATGGATCCCAGTTCCCGTACCTTAGGAAGATTAGTATTATTTTAATTTTGTATGGAGAATTTAGATGCAGGCGACGATCTTCACGATAGCACTGCTCAACAACAGTGTATAATAGTCAAATTTGTACTCAAGATAATGGCCTCTAGCGGATGAATTTCATGCTGCTCGCCGCCTACCACCTAATGATCGTAGAAACTGTCTTCCGACAACACCATATCACAGATTGCTGCCAATACCAGACTTCAACGCTGAAGTCTGCAATACGGCCTGTTGGGATCCACGTTGCTGTTCGAAAGTCAGGTGTCTTCAGATGCCGAAACCTAGCAGTGGTAGGGAGGTGATCAACTGCCCACACGACTACCAAGTACCGATATTTGGCAGCCAGCGCGAGAACCACTTCGCGCTGCGTAGTCGCCGCCACACGATGGCAACTGCCGCACCGTAAGAGCCGCTGACTTCACCTCCTGTGTAAGTAGGTTGTTTAGGTTTTTATGTTGGTAACGCCACGTAGCGCTCTGTATGAAAATCACTGACTGTGCTGTGTGCCGTCTGTGCGTCTGTGCATTGTTGGCATTTTTGGTATTGTACTGTTGGGCATTTGGATGTGAACTGAGCGTAGCGTTGCGCAGTTGGAGGTGAGCCGCCAGCAGTGGTGGATATGGGGAGAGAGATGGCAGAATTTTGAGAGCGGACGATCATCAAAATCTTTCATTTGCTAACTATGCCTATCAGTAGTTAGTGCCTTCAGTAGTTACAATCATTTATTTAGCTGGCAGTATTGGCGTTCGCTGTACTGCAGTAGTTCTAGTAACGAAGATTTTTGCGAGGTGATTCATGAAAGGTATAGGTTACTGATAGTCAGGGCCATTCTTTTGTAAGGATTATTGAAAGTCAGACTGCGTTGCGCTAAAAATAGTTTGTTTAGTGTTGATCAGAATAAGTAAAGAGAGAAATGTCAGTACGTTCAGTTCTGCTCAGCTGTTTGAAAATCAAATAACGTAAGTGGTTTATCAGCACAGTTATTCACTAATTTTCCTAAGAGGATGTTACACCTGGCCGTGCAAGTGCTGAGCTGACTCGACGGACGTCAGCTAGAATCCAACACGCTGCTGAATTGACGACAACCACGGCTGCTGCAGGAGGACGACGACTTGTAAACATTGTGGATAAATAACTGAACTGTAATAATGCATCACTGGAGACACTGATGCTACACAGGTTCCCAACAGATATCCTGACTTCACACAGAAGTGTCTCCACTTAGCCCTCTGTAGTTGTAAAACTAAATTATACCTTCAGAACATCGTTTAAGAAATGACTTATAAATGAACATTAAAATTCCAGGACAGTTTTCTGTGGGAGCTCCATTCATACGCAGTTCGGTCTCACAGCTGGATCTAAGAGTATTGCCGATTCTGTGCAGATTAACTTGGGAGTAATTTATACACATGAATATCATGTTCATTCAAAATGCCTTCAATTGTTGTAGATCAGTAGATAGTCGTTTAGTCCATACGTCACATCATGAATGCCAGCCTGTTGTCACCTCACATGTTAAGTATACATCTCATACAATTAAAATTATTCTTCCATTTAGCAATGGGTGTAGAAACCATAACAGTTAATTCATATTCATCCTTTACAGCGTATGTCGTAGCTAAATTATAGCAAACGTATAATTTGTAAAAATTAACCGGTTAAGTAACAGCAGATATTGAATCTAGCTTACCTTCAATTAATCTGTAAGAACTGGTCTGAATGCAATAGCAGGCTACTATCGTTTGAGATACTTTCTGGGGCTGCTCTAGGTTGATTGGTTGATTCAGTGGAGGGGGAGAGGGGGAGCGTGGGGACCAAACAGCAGGGTCGGTCCCACCGGATTGGGGAAGGATGGGAAAGGAAGTCGGCCGTGCCCTTTCGAAGGACACACCCCAGCATTTGCCTGAAGCGATTCAGGGAAATTACGGAATACCTATATCATGATGACTGAATGCGGATTTAAACCTTTTCGTCTTCCCGAGTGCGAGTTCAGCTTGCTAACAATTGCGCCACCTCTCTCGGTAGATTTGCCCTTAAATGAGCGGTATCAATTGTAGCATTTGATAATCTGGTGGGAATTGCTGACAATACGATGCTCAAATCTAAGTAGGCACTCACAGCATGTAATCTTTCGAACAACTCGCGAGTACTACGCTACTTTCACTACGAATTGTGTTGAAATGTGTAATGAATTGCTTTACAATTAGATCCATAAAAACAGTGTGCTTAGTAACGGTAAATTGAATATTTTTTATACAATCTTTTCATTGGAGGGTTTTACTGAATTCGTACTAGACTGCTGTTGGGGAGCTAACATTTTGTCCTTAACATCCAACAGATCTCGGCTGACTAAAGCACCAAATACAGGGCGAAGGACACTCTTCAAAATGAAACCAGGCACGTTTCGGCCTAAACAAGAATTTGTGCGGTAAAAGATTTAAAGGTCAATT
The DNA here is from genome assembly GCF_023864345.2 of Schistocerca serialis cubense. NCBI lineage: Eukaryota > Metazoa > Arthropoda > Insecta > Orthoptera > Acrididae > Schistocerca > Schistocerca serialis. The sequence goes on from NC_064642.1 coordinate 732,688,902, forward strand.
AATCCGTTGTTCATAATTAGCAAATGCTGGACTTTACCTGCCTTTCGGTGATCCAGTTCTTATACCAAGTTGTTCAATTGTGTGTGAAATCTTATGGGACTTAACTGCTAAGGTCATCAGTCCCTAAGCTTACACACTAAGTAACCTACATTATCCTAACCACAAACACATACACCCACGCCCGAGGGAGGACTCGAACCTCCGCCGGGAGCAGCCGCACTGTCCATGACTGCAGCGCCTAGACCGCTCGGCTAATCCCGCGCGGCATACCAAGTAGTTGCCATTTCCGAAATCGTATCAGTATCCTTAACAGAACGAATTAGATCAATTCGATTCTTAACAGAAATGAATTATCTATTTTAATGTCAGGATTAACAGACATTGATGATGATACACAGACCTCTGAAACCAATTCGAAATACTTCTCTGAACGTGAATAACTTCGCCTCAGCTGCGTTAGCGATAGATGTACCACCTACTGGTTTCATATGAAAATTTGTGTCGGACCGGTACCCGAACCCGGATTTTCCGCTTATCACCAGCGGCAGCCTTAAGTATTAGGCTATCCGTGCGCACCTCCTGAACCGATCTAAACTTCCATATGTCAGGCAGACTTTGAGGAATCAACACCTATCACGTTATCGTCTGTTTCACACGCTGACAAGCAATATTTACTGCAAGTCTGTATGAGCAGATATTGATGACATTATACAGCAATCGGAAAGTAATTCGAAATGAATTCGCTGAACGCGAATAACCTGGCCTCAGCTGTGTCAGAGATACGCGATGTTATTCGCATTCAGCAAATTTGTTTTGAATTAATTTCAGACGGCTGTATATCGCCATCAGTGTCTGTTCATCCACACATGAAAGTAGTTGTTACTTGTCAAATGGGGCAAAAGACGTTAACATCGGTTGCCGTAATTGTCGCAGGCGCGAAAGCAGCACTGCTGGTAGTTTTGAGCGTATAAGACATCACTGTAGACTGTACAGTGATCATGGAGGTCGACATTTTGAGCTTCTTCCGTAAATAGAAAACTTTTCCGTATGTTACGTGCTATGGAATTATTACATTTCACAATATACACTGAAGCGACAAAAGTCGTGGGATAGCGATATGCACGTATACAGATGGCAGTAGTATGGCGTACACGAGATGTAAAAGAGCAGTGCATTGGCGACGCTGTCATTTGTAGTCAGGTAATTCATGTGAAAACGTTTCCGATGTGCTTATGGCAGCACGACGTGAATTAAAAGACCTTGAACGCAAGTTGGAGCTAGATGCACGAGACATTCCATTTCGGAAATCGTCAGGGAATTGAATACTCCGGCGATCCACAGTGTCAAAAGTATACCGAAAATATCAAATTCCAGGCATTACCTCTCGCCACGGGACAACTCAGTGGCCGACAGCCTCAGCAGCGACGTTTGCATGGAGTTGTGAGTGTTAAAATACAAACGACACTGTGCAAAATACCTGCAGAAATCAATGTGAGACGTACTATGAACGTATTTGATAGGGAATGAGGCGATATTCGTCGTTAATGGACTATCGCTTGCGGGCTATCAAAAGAAAATGAGGGTGGTGTGATGTGGCCCTCAACTACATACCCACTGACTCAGAGTTGAGATATTAAAAGTTTTGGCTGGTTTCGTTGTCTAGGGGCTGGGATAGGTAGCTGCCGCATTACAAGCCAAATACTGATGAGTCTACAGTATAGAATATGAATTTACACATGAATCGATCGAATGGTCGAAGTTTCCTATCACTTGGAAATTGCGAATGTAACATAGAAATTTATAAATAACAGATTACAATTAAATAAAATTGTAGGTACTATCTTAATGACTTTAAATGATGAGAACGATAGTAGAAGTACTTTTGAGAATGCGGTATATTTTTGCAAAACATTTATTAGTGTCGATGGTCCAGCAATTAAATAAAATATAAGCTGAATAACCGGGAAACAAAAGATTCCTACTTCACGTAATTGGTTACGAACGACAACATAACTCGCGAGATATTGACTTCTAGATGCATACTACGTCTTCACTGTAGAAGCCTCGGAAATCTCACAAGTTCACAAGTCGGCACTCCGAAGTATTTCCATCTCTCGCGACCACGCGCAAACCGCTCCACACTTGCCAAGTCTCTCTCGCAACCGTGCATTTGTCGCGCCATACTTTCCCAGCCTCTCCATCCTTTGCCACTGTCCCTCAGGCCTCACTCTCCTTAATTTTCGTGTCCTCTCCCGTAATGCTCTAAACAATTTAAATAAACATATATCAAAGGAATAGCAACAAAAGGTAGGCCTGTAGCCTAATGTCTCTGTGCTTTCTAAAACACAGTAAATAATTGACCAATTTCTTCATGAATAGTATATATCGGATATAAAGATAGACATAGATGAATAAATATATTGAGAAACATGCTGCTACCGTTTTTTCCTGTAAATGTGAAGTACTTATGGCCTGACACGATCGATAGTAATTGGCCACTTTGACCTCTAACAACTTATGCACTATTCAAGTTACATGCCTGCAATTCATACCAACTTAGGTTTACACAAATAGCTTTCTTAAGACATGTCGGTCGTCGAAATCGGATGAACCTTTTAGATTTTGGAGATTCGTTGCTGGATGTTACTTGTATAATTTACAGTCAGATTCTATGCTTTAAACTAATAAAGACATTGAAAATCTGATTACACCATCAGTATTTTCGTGCAAATAATGGTAATGTACTTCTTTCTTTTTGAGGTATCATGATTCATCTGGCTACTATTGATTTCTATATGAACTGTGAAATGTCTGCCATGATGGTTTCACAAAGTCCGCCATCTTTGGCACTCTCGGCATACATGTCTCTTTCACTGGCACAGCTTCACCAAGGAATTCCCAGCCACGTGCTCATAGGACCCCGGCTAACGTTCGGCACCACGTGGACGCCGATGAGCCGCGGCCCGCCGATAGGTCCCAGATTGGCCACACCAACTCCGAACTTAGAATATTTCCAGGGCGCCACAACTCGCTCGTTACCTCACACACTGCCTTCTCTAACAGCACGAGGTCGCCTGGAGCTCCTCCGTTGGCCTGGTGATAATATCGGTTGGACCCTAGACGACAGTAAAACCATGACCTGATCAGATGATTCCTCATTTCAGTTGGTAAGAGCTGAGGGCAGGGTGCGAGCTGTGGTACAGATCCCACAAAGCAATAAAGCCAGATTGTTGACAAGGCGCTGTTTAAGCTGGTGGAGCCTCCGTAATGCTATGAGTATGTTTGCATTGACTGGAAGTCGTTAGGTTTAGCTGCTTGAGGACTATTTGCAGCAATTCAGGGTTTTCTGTTTCCAAAGAACCATGGAATTTTTATGGATGACAATGCGCCATGTCACCGAGCCACAAATGTTCGTGACTGATTTAAAGAACATTCTGTACAATTCGACCGAATGATCTGGACATCCAAATCGTCCGACTTAAATCCCATAGAACATTTATGGGACATAATCGAGGGGTCATTTCGTGCACAAATCTTGCACCGGCAACACCTTCGCACTTATGGTATGCTTTAGATGCAGCATAGCTCAGAATTTCTTCAGGGGCATCCAGTGACTTGTTGAGTTCCTGCCACGTCGAGTTACTGCGCTACACCGTGCGGAAAGAGGTTCGACATGATATTAAGTGGTAACCGACGACTTTTGTGGCCTCTCAGTAGATAAATGACTGACCAGGTAATATCTGAAGGCTATTCGCGGATAATTTTGTTGCATACAGACAAGAAGCTACGGTAGGAAACTGTGGCGAAATTCAGGAAGCAAGCAGAGGGTGGACGGTTGGTGGGGTGTTTGTCAGTTGACTCCCAATGCAAAAAAATTGAATGTATTGTGAGAAATAAAGAGAATCGACCATTACCGTATGATTACCTGATTGCTGAACAATCAGTGGAAACAGGTACGTTCAAAAAATATGTAGGCCTTCGCGCAAGGAGCGATTTAAGGTGCAACTGCGAGATAAAACTAATCACAGGTAAGACAGACGACAGACAGATTCATTGGAAGAGTTGCCAAGATGCACAGTCCAGTAGTGAAGGAGGAGCTTACAGAAAGTTCGTCAGATTGATTCTTGTGAACTGCTCGTCAGTTTTAGGTTGGCGTGCGGAGTGTAGAAGTACTACTGTACACTGTTAGAGTAGATTGAGCACACTGTGCTAGACGTGTACGCTTTACGTCTGAGGGTTGTTGCATTACTCTCCCACTTTGTGTTTTACGTTGTGGTGATAGAATAATGCGGGATGTTTCACTGCTGTGAGTGAAGCAAACAGGACTTGGATAAAACACGGAATAAATAATCAGCGTGTGATGTATATAACACGATTATTATTATTATTATTATAAGTAGGGGTTATGTGAGGTGAAGAGGAGTGCATTAAAGCAGTTCCTGCTCCGAAAGAACTAGTTCTAACTGGATAATTTCCCAGCAGTGACAGAGATGTGGGAAGCAATTGTCCAACAGAACAGTCCGCCTGCCTTCGGTCGCCGAGCATGTGTGCGTGTTGTCTCTATATGCACTGAGTGTGCCACCAGCCAGCATCCCTCACATCGCTTCTAAGACACATAGGGTGAGAGACGGCATTACGTAAATACTAATGCCGCAGAGCTGGGTTGAATATAGCTTTTTTAAGTATTATTGTTACTATTACTATAGAGGTACATATTGAAACACTTCTGTCGCCTGTTTCGTTAGGGGTTTTAGCTGGTAGAAGCTGACAGTTATAATTATGGCAAAAATTTTCATAGACAATGCCTATTGGTGGGTCAATTCACTACTATCTTATGGAATATAATTCCATTACTTCAGCAATTATTATCAATTACCTACAAGTATTGCTGCTGTACTTGCATTATTTCATCTCTGTTTATGTGTATTATTACGTCGAAATTACCTATCGTCTCTCTGATAATCAGTAACGTCTTGATGTCACACGCACATTGCAGTGTTGAAGTACCATACATCGTAATATTTATAATCATTTTTTAAACATTGCTTCTCTCGTAGAAGGCTGCTTCGTATTAATGGTGTGTACTAATAATAACGCAAAACTCGTCTCCAGTTTGTCAGCTACAGGGTATCATTTTTTCTCTAAAGTAATTTTAAATATTCTCTAGCCGTTACAGTGTCATTTCTATGTAGAGGGAAGGGCTCGTTTCTTACCTGTATGAAGTTACTGCTTTATACTGTCAGAGGATCTTATTCTGCCTCTCATCACAGCGCAGAGGCCCCGAATGGGGATCAACAGTGCATGGTTGATAAATGCTAGAGTTACTTTGAACACTAAGTTACATTACTGGCCATTAAAATTGCTACACCACGAAGATGACGTGCTACAGACACGAAATTTAACTGGCAGGAAGAAGATGCAGTGGTATGCAAATGATTAGCTTTCCAGAGCATTTACACAAGGTTGGCGCCGGTGGCGACACCTACAACGTGATGACATGAGGAAAGTTTCCAACCGATTTCTCATACACAAACAGCAGTTGACCGGCGTTGCCTGGTGAAACGTTGTGATGCCTCGTGTAAGGAGGAGAAATGCGTACTATCACGTTTCCGACTTTGATAAAGGTCGGATTGTAGCCTACCGCGATTGCGGTTTATCGTATCGCTACATTGCTGCTCGCGTTGGTCGAGATCCAATGACTGTTAGCAGAATATGGAATTGGTGGGTTCAGGAGGACAATACGGAACGCCGTGCTGGATCCCAACGGTCTCGTATCACTAGCAGTCGAGATGACAGGCATGTAATCCACATGGCTGTGACGGATCGTGCAACCACCTGCAACCACCTCTCGATCCCTGAGTCAACAGATGAGGACGTTTGCAAGACAACAACCATCTGCACGAACAGTTCGACGACGTTTGCACCAGCAGAGACCATCAGCTCGGAGACCATGGCAACGGTTACCTTTGACGCTGCAGGAGTAGGAGCGCCTGCGATGGTGTACTCAACGACGAACCTGAGTGCACGAATGGCAAAACGTCATTTATTCGGATGAATCCAGGTTCTGCTTACAGCATCATGATGGTCGCATCCGTGTTTGGCGACATCGCGGTGAACGCACATTGGACGCGTCTATTCGTCATCGCCATACTGGCGTATCACCCGGCGTAATGGTATGGGGTGCCATTGGTTACACATCTCGGTCGCCGCTTGTTGCATTGACAGCACTTTGAACAGTGGACGTTACATTTCAGATGTGTTACGACCCGTGGCTCTGCCCTTCATTCGATCCCTGTGAAACCCTACATTTCAGCAGGATAATGCACGACCGCATGTTGCGTGTCCTGTACGGGCCTTTCTGGATACAGAAAATGTTCTACTGCTGCCCTGGCCAGCACATTCTCCAGATCTCTCACCAATTGAAAACGTCTGGTCAATGGTGGGCGAGCAACTGGCTCGTCACAATACGCCAGTCACTACTCTTGATGAACTGTGGTATCGTGTTGAAGCTGCATGGGCAGCTGTACCTGTACACGCCACCCAAGCTCTCTTTGACTCAATGCCCAGACGTATCCAGGCCGTTATTACGGCCAGAGGTGGTTGTTCTGGGTACTGATTTCTCAGGATCTATGCACCAAAATTGCGTGAAAATGTATTGTCAGGTCTGCAGTTTTAGTATAATATATTTGTTCAATGAATACTCTTTTGTCATCTGCGTTTCTTCTTAGTGTAGCAATTTTAATGGCCAGTACTGTACTTACGGATGGCCGGCCCCTGTGCCAGAGCGGTTATAGGCGCTTCAGTCCGGAATTGCGCTGCTGCTACGGTCGCAGTTTCGAATCTTGCCTCGGGAATGGATGTGTGTGATGTCCGTCGGTTAGTTAGGTTTAAGTAGTTCTAAGTCTAGGGGACTGATGACCATAGATGTTAAGTCCCATAGTTAGAGCCATTTGAACTTTCGGACGTTGATGAGCCGTTACGCCGATTTGCGTGAGATGTCGTCCTATCGTTTTGGTATATTTTATGGACAAAATAAAATTAATTTTGTGTCGTAACAAATACCCGAGCAGTGAGCTAGAGTGGAGAGCCGCTCTGGATTAGCCGAGCGGTCTTGGGCACTGCTGTCGTGGAGTGTGCGGCTGGTCCCGGCGGAGGTTCGAGTCCTCCCTCGGTGATGGGTATGTGTGTTTGTCCTCAGGATAATTTAGGTTAATTAGTGTGTAAGCTTAGGGACTGATGACCTTAGCAGTTAAGTCCTATAAAATTTCACACACATTCGAACATTTTTTATAGAATGATGACACTATTGCTCGATGTACATAAAGCAGTCACAGTTGCGGTGGAATCATCAACAGCCAGTTTACTTTTTTCCGGATTTGAGGTCACACCAAACTGCTGATATCACCAATTTCCAATTTTGGTGCCATTCGACGAATTCCGGTTTTTCTTTTTTTTGTTTTTTGTTTTTTTTTGTTACAGGGTATTCACTAACGTAATTATTTCATACCGATAAAGTATCTTACTCTGCTCCTCACTGCACAGCGGGCACCTCGAATGGAGAGCAACAGCACGTGGTAACTTTTGAGCACTAATTTACTTATCGACGTTGTCCTTTTGTTACACAGGAGTGTGTGTGACATCATAAGATCCTTCAAATACTTTTAGACAATAGTAAATCAATTTGTTATTATAACAAGTACTTGAGGACTGTGCTAGTATGGAGAGCATATTGTTCAAAAAACAATGGGGCTCCTTATCTTGCACACCAGACGATGGCGTCGGCTGGCGGGCAGTCAGGGCGTGGGAGCGGGTGTGTTGTGTCTGGGTTCCCGGAACGGTAAGAAAGCGCTAATGCTGATGTTGGCAAAGTATGATACGTATGCGAACTACAATCGATTCTCACTCTCTCGAACGCGTGAACACAGCGCTGCAGCTATCGCCGGGCAGCGTAAGACACCATGCGTGCAAATTGTACGCCACTGGCTGCCAAGAGTAGGCGTGTTCAAGGTGGAACGGTTGTTTCGTGCCGACAACACGCACACCATTGAGTTCCTGTCAGAAGGGTCACAGTTCGTAGTAATCGACGGAGAGTCATTGACTAAAACAAAAATGACATCGGTAGTTCCCGAAAGAAGTGTTGAAGGCTCTTTACTATCCGTACTCTACATAAATAATTTGGGAAACAATTTGAGCACGCATCTTAGATTGTTTGCAGATGGTGCTGACATTTTCCGTCTAATAAGGTCATCAGAAGATCAAAACAAATTTCAAAATGACTTAAACAAAATGTCTGTATGGGGCAAAGAGTGGCAATTGATTCTAAATGATGAAAAACATGTGTCATACATATGATTACTGAACGGAATTCGTTACATTTCGGTTATACGATAAATCACACAAATGTACAGCCTGTCAGTAAAGGAAATATCCAGGGGTAAAAGTTACAAACAACTTAACCCTAGGACACCTAAGGGTGGGTGGGGGGGGGGGGGGGGTTCGCTGAACCCACATTTTTTTAATGTCCCCTGCTTTTGCCCAAGTAACTTTTATACTACATATTCCCTTTGAGTTATTGTTTGTTGGCTATTCTATGAAACGTTAGTGTCAATATATTTTATAGAAAATTCCTGCTTTGAAAGAAAAAATTAATAAACTTATTATGGGTCCAACAAACACCTCCATTAGGTTTCCATGCTATAGAAAATTTCCCTTAGTAGGATTTTGTATTTCCCATCTCTACAACAATGCAAGTTAGTTTCCTGTTGGTTGGTATTCTTGATATTCACAACAATCGGTTTACTTTCAGAGGAAGTGATTGTTGATGTCATTCAGCTGTTATTTATCTTGTAAACTTGCATTCAGTTAGTGCAGTTACCTATTGTTCACACCCAGACTTAGAAATGACTAAAAGAATACGTGACTCGTCTTTAGAAAGAGTTCTGAATGAAATTTTAGATGAAGATTCTGACTCGGGGAGTGAAAGTGAATATGAGGATGGTGTTATGGAGTATGATTCAGATCGGGAAAGTGATGTGGATGTTAGAGAAGATGAAGATAGCGCAGCTTCAGGCAGTAACCATCAGGACGTTATTGTGGCCAAGTCTGGAAGAAGGTACGTAACCACACAGCCTAGAGTTCCTCAGAGGTCTGTTGCTAATATAGTAAGAGAGCAGGCAGCAGTAACTCCAACTGGTGTTTGCCATTCACCTGGAGAAGCCTTGAAGTTACTTCTTACGCCTGACATCATGGATATTATAGTAAAACATTCAAATGAAGAGGCTGTTAGGTGAAATGTTACTTTGACTAACGAGAAAGAAATGTATGCCTTTACAGGAATCCTGATACTTATGGAGGCAAATAAGGACATTTCTGTCAGTGTACACGATATTTGGTCAGACCTAATGGGTCGACCAGTTTACAAGGGTATTATGGCAAGAGAACGTTTCAAGGAAGTTATTGCAATGACAAAAGTACCCGCCAGATAAGAAGGGATGCAGACGAGTTCACAGCAATCCGTGATGTTTTCAACGAAGTGAATGATAGGTTCCACTACTGTATAAACCAGGGGTCCACTGCACTATTGATGTGATGCTCAGCTTCTTTAGAGGGCGCTGCCCCTTCAAAGTATTTATGAAGGATAAACCGGGCAAGTATGGCATCCTTTTACGCATGATGTCCGATGCAGTTGACATATACGC